>NC_057752.1:6791002-6847943 GCF_004010195.1 Chiloscyllium plagiosum
TTACTACCCTTGAGGACCTCCTTTTCAAATTTCTGCCTAACTCTCTGTAATCTCCCTTCAGAATCTCAACCTTTTCCCTTCCTATATCATTGGTTACAATGTGGACAATGACCTCCTGTTAGCCCCTCTCCCCCGTGAGAACATTCTGCACCCTCTCTCAGACATCCTTGATCCTGGCACCAGGGAAACAACACACCATTCTGCTTTTTCTCTGCTGGCCACAAAAACGTCTGTCTGTACCTCTGACTACAGAATCCCCTAACACAATTGATCTCTTGGAAGCCGGCATATCAGGATTTTTCAGAAGGCAGAAAGTTTCAGAACCCAGCAGATTAATGTGGATGAAAAGAAGCTAACCACCTCATTGGCTAACTGGAGAGCTTGGCTAACCAGAGCTGCCTTCCCAAAGTCTGCAAAGGATCCAGGGAGCTCCCCACATAGATAATTGGTAGGGAGGAAGATACCTTCCCTGGTTGAAAAGCTATAATGGGGGGAGCTGGACAGCCCTGGGGAGGCAATAGAATCCCCCAGAGTAAGACAGATCAGGCAGCAGGAAGCCCATTACCTGCTTTACCACCGCATAGCTGAGCTCCAGAGCAACTGAAATTCAAATGCTCTAATACACTCAAGATAGATTTTGCAACTTTTCCAGTTTCGAAAAGAAAATACACCAGGGCATCACCAATCCCTCTGCTACCTACGTGTATGTTTTATTTATTTGGAACGAATGAGAATTATGCCTTAACAGTTTTTTTTCTCTTCTCCTCAAACATGTCGTTTTTCAAAAGTTCATTGTTTTTCTGCCAAGGATGAAGGCATTCATGGCCAGAGAGCATGAAGATAAATCCCAAAGCAAATTATCGTCTTTGATGCTTTAATGTTTAAATTCTGTTTAATTTAAAAATGGACAGCCTTGCTGAACTCTTAAAATGGCTAAGGCTGATCACATTATATTTCCAGAAGTTTCTGAACCCCCTGCATTTCATTCCAATGGGCTTAGAGGCGGGCCACCTCTTGACAAAGGAAAATACCAAACCCATTATATTAGAATGGGTGCTCATACTTTTATAACGATCTCTTCACCTTGCAATGAGAACTCTGGGGGCAGTAAAATTACAGCTAGTTTCACCTTCCAGTTAGCATTTTTTTGAACTGCTCAATAGACAAATTTTTAATCAGCACCTGAAATGTCTGTCATTGAGATATGACTAAAACCTGAGCCTATTAAATTGCTTAAATATACAATTCTGGGAGGGGTCTTGTCGGTTAATGGTTGTATCCCTGCCTCTGGGACGGAGTACCTGGGTACAGGTCCCACCTGCCCTGGATGCGTGTCATGGGATGTCTGAGTAGGCTGATTAAAATAGCTCAAATTCTGGGAGGGGTCTTGTGCCACAGTGGTAATGTCCCTACTTCTGAGCTGGAAGATCCTGTTCAAGTACTTTCTGCTCTGGAGGTGTGTCACAGCATGTCGAAACAGGTGATCAAGAAGACTACAATTCTGGGATTCATTGTCAGTTGCTTTTTGGCCTCCAAAGGCAAACCATGACCCTGAGTTGGCAGCCTGCCTCAGACCCTCCATATCTCTCCAAGTTACTGGCTGAAAAAACCTACACTTTTTGCATGTAAGATGAACAACTGGGTGCAGCTCACAGAGGAAATGTGTTATTAGATATTGACCTCCAGAAAGTTGTAACTCGTGAACTGATTTTTAATGCCTCTGGATATACCAAAACTTGTAATTTATAACCTATCTCCTGTCCTGCCTTAATTTTCTGATTGTTCGTGTTGTTGGAGGAGGAAAGCAGTTAACCGATGTTTTGTTAATAAACCAAATCCTCGATTTCATCTTAAAGGATTTATTTCAAAAATCAGAATCCAAAAACACAAAGATGGAAAGTAGGGATAAGCCATTTGGCCTATCGAAAACAATGTGCCATTCAACATGGTCATGGCTGATCCTTTATCTCAATGCCATACTCCTGCACTTTCCCCGTACACTTAATGTATTTACTTCTTGAAATCTATAATTTTCAGTATCTTTGTCTCTATTGCCTTCTGTGGTAGAGAATTCCATAGGTTCACCATCCTCTGAATGAAGAAATTTCTTCTGGTTTCATTCTGAAATGGCTGTGAAAGTATCCTGAGCCTGTGTCCCGCTTGTTCTCAACCATCCCAGCCAGGGATAACATCATCCCTGAATCCAGTCTGTCCAACTCTGTCAGAATATTATACGTTTTAATGAGATTCCTTCTGGATTCTTCTAAACTCTAATGAATACAGACCCACCCAATCTCTCCTCATATGACCTACCTGCCATACCAGGAATCAGTCTGGTAACCTTTTGCTGTTCTCCCTGTATGATGTGTATCTTTTCTTAGGTAAGGAAACCAAAACTGCACACAACACTCTTGGAATAGTCACACCAAGGTCCTAACCAGCTGCAATAAGACTTTCTTGCTGCAGCATTCAAACACTCTTGCAATGAGAGCCAATCTTGGATCGGTTTTGATAGCAAAACTTGGAGTATCAAGCTAGGTTTTGTTTTCTCCCAAGTTGGTGGTGCTTTCATGGTTTTTGAGGAGTGCCTAAATGAAGAAGTTAAATGAACTTGTAGGTTCTTCAGCATTATTTGAGCTCCAGCATTCTTTTTGCATCCCATGCCTATTTTTCGTTTGTGGTTTGGTGTTTTTTGGGGGATTTTTTTTAAAGATTACTGCAGGTTTTTAAAAAAAACACAATTATTGTATTGCCAGTACCTTTTATTCAATGTGGGAGCAAGATGTCATGTAAGGGATGTTCTTAATGATATGATGAAAAAAGAAAGTGTGATTTCCAGGACCAGTCCAGATTGGACAAATTTCTTTGGTGTGAGAGATGCTATCATGCAAATAGTGTTGAAGACTGTACAAGATAGGTCATTTTTCTTTGCCTGTGACTGTCAAATTTCTGATTTCCAAGCATATCTTATGGGAACAAATATTAATGTCACACTGGGCCACTTGTACATCAAGACTTGGGAACATGATAACTTTTCCATCTAACCTCCTTAAAGGAGGAGTGTGGCATGGCTTATAATACGAAGAAAATGTGAGATAATAAATAGTGAAGTGTAATGCTACATAAGTAATTGTTTTAGATTAACTATAAAAGGCCATGTTATGTATGTTTCAATACACCATGCATAATTTGCTGAAGGCTGGAAATTACTGTTTGTAGTACTAGGTAGTGTAGTAATTATGGCTTTGTCCAGTAACCATTACATTTGAAGAATAAATTCAGTAAGTGTGAGCCTCCACTCCAAAATAGACTGTATTTTTATAAATAATTAACTAGTCCACTGATGACCGGAAAGAACCTACCACCCCTCTCCAGTTCATAAAATTGGATCCTTGATGCCTATAGCGCTACTATGAGAGGGCAATAAATGCTGCTATGCCATTGTTGCGATATCCCAAATTATTTTTGAAAGAACACAAAAGCTTAATGAGTTAATGTAATATTTATTTGTATTTGGTTTTAACAGTTTTGTTTTGTATGTTAATGTCAGAAACAGTTAATTTGAGGGCTGTGCTATTTCTACCATTGCAAGTTCACAACAACTTATGCAGTAGATTTAGTATCTAATTTCCAGCATGAATAAATGCAGTCTGTAAACTGGGTCAGTTATACTGTTAACAATGGTGAATTCTTGCAATGACTTGGTGTTTAGGAATCTGCTGAATTGTATATTCTAGAAATTAAATGTAAATTTTCTGGAAGTTTCTGTGGCTCTCACTTTGCGATAGTTCACATTGGCTTGCTTGTATATCTTTCTTTGTAAGATTTGTATCCATTGAATCTTATAATGATTTCAGCATATTAGTTCAACTTCTGCATGTGACATATAAATCTTGAGATTGCTCTATAGTCTGGTTTCTATGTATCGCTGGTTTCCATGGTATCAGGTCACCACTTGTTTGCCATTTACCAGCTCCAGAATTGCAACCTTTTGCAATAGATCTTTTAAAACTTTCTTAATTTGAAGTAGTTTAGATGATTACATTTATATCCTGACTGGCACTTTTAAAGCTGGCCAGTAACACGTCTGACCACTGTACCATGTTATTTTAAACTTTTGGTTTCATGCATGCCTAAAGAAAACTACAAAAGAAAGAAAAAGTGTGTCGCTCCAACTGACTCTCAAATATTATGCAATTTTTGTACCTAATGGTACAACTTAAATATTTAAGTTTTTCACCCTCATTTAGGAAGCAGAAATATGTTTTCGTTTTGGCTTCTGATTACTATCCTGTAACCCCACAGCAAAACTTTCTGTAGGTATAGAGTAAGAATGGTCTGAAAACCAACTGACATTTACTGTAGGCTTATGCATGAAGAATGGCTACTGGATGAGATACTGAAATCCTGCTTTTGTGAATATACTTAAATTATGTCCTGGGATTTTGTCTTTACAATGTATGTGAAAAATAGTTTTTGTTCAGGAGCAAATTCTGCTCCCCCACCTATTTTCTGCATATGATGACCACTATATCCTAGCGTGGTATCTTCAGGAGAGAATTTAAGGGGTTGGGAGATGGGTTGGGAAGAATGGAAAATGAAGTAGGAGCAATCAAGTGGTAATCGTGATCAAGTCACCAGTAACACCAACTAGATAGTACACTCAGTATAGCTGCAACTGCACAGAAAAATACCTGCTGAAATGGGTCCAGTAGCTGTGTTTGTCTCGAATATATATTTTACATTTATCCCATGTTGATGACTTGATGTCAATCAAGAGAAGGATTGTAATTTGGAGCAAGAACACTGGTTGTCTTTTTCTCTGCGCCCCACCCTCTCCCTCAGGCCCACCCTGCACAAGGTAACACACACACACACAGACACATCTACATTAACCCAAACCAGGAATCAAGCGTGGGGAAATGCTTCAACTAAAGAATGTTGCAACTGCTGGGAGAACCAACTTCGTATTTGTAATGGAACAAAAAATACCATTCATACTACCACTGTGAAATGATCATGGCCAGAGCAAATTTGCAGCTATTTGTTATTCACCGCTTCGTAGGAAACTGGAAAGGGATGGAGGGTATACATGGTGGCAATGGTTGGAGGTCTATGATAAAGGGGTATTAAGAGTGTTAATAGAAATCCGATATCCCATTCTTTTCATACTCTTCCTTTACATTATGAAACTTGATGGCAAATCAATATCCTTAACGATTATAAAATATCTTGGTGCAAACAAAGATTTGTTCAACCTCAGTACCTTTTAAAATGTTCCAGATGAATTTAGCTCTCAAGATGAGAAGATGCCCATACTGAGGAACACTTTCCACTTTAGTCATCCAGTGTCGGCATCTAGCCCAACCAAGTAAGGCTTCTTCTGTTTTTGTTAGCACTTTGGATCAAAAGACCACCTGAGAGAATACTTTACTTTCTACACTGGCAATTATTATGGCCTGTCTGAATTTGCCAGCAAATGTCTAATCAGTGGCAGTTGTGCTGTGGACCCACGGCTACTTTAGACTTTGTCAAGGTTGTCCAAACTCCTTTTACATATGATCTAGTTAAAGACCTAGCGCTACTCAAACAGAATGAATCAATGACCTATAACTGCATTAAGAATGCCACACAATGAATGTTGAGAGTGCACTCAGTGTAGGTTGGGGTTCAATTTGCATAACTCGTGCTGCAACTTGCTTGAAAGAAAATTAAAATGAATTCTGCTTCTACAACATTTTCCAGAAAATTCATTTAAAGGCTGGCAAAATTATAGAATTTATAGGCAGTTTCTTGGTCTCTTTTCATTGTGGCGCAAATGCGCAAAATGCCTCGTGGAATGTATTGGAGCTCTGTTTCTGTTGCCAAAATGAATTGGTGAACAAGAATTTAAACGTTTGTGCAGTTTAAAATGATCGCTAAAGCTGGTTCAAAGCAACTTCCACTGTTGTTCCCAATGCTGCCTGTACAATGTGCATCAGTTGATCACCAGATTTTAGGGTGCTTTCTCTCATCAGCAGGGGAGGAGAACCGTGACATGGATGTGATGCCTGACCATATCCTTCAGCCAGCCCCTGACAGGCCTTCTTTTATAGATAGGCTTGCTAACACCATTGCAAAACGAAAAAGATCTACTCCGCAGAAATTTGTGGGTAAGAGCTTCTGTGTATTTTTTATATGTCCCAGAAGGGCAGTGAAGTGTTAGGTTGTTGTCTAACTGTATTTTTCCATGCCTTAGCCCTTTAAAAATGCCTATCAACTTGACCACTTAAATGTATTCATTTATTTTTGAATTTGAGGATCTCAATCCTACAAAGAGCAAATTGGGTAATGCAATTAAGTGTAGTGGAGCCACTGCATTCTGTATAATGGTGATTTTGGCTGCATATAGTATTGATTTTGCTTCACCATTTTGTGCAGAATTCTGGTTCATTGTGTATGTACGGTATAATTTTCTACAAAATTGCAAATTTTAACACAAGTGAAAAAATTAAATTTTGTCATAATTTTCATCTTGTTAATGTTTTGGGCTACATTTTCTTTTATTATATCATTCTTTTATTATATCATTCTTTTATTCTCAGATTGAGAGCGAGCATTGAAAGTTCTTAAGTTGGTCTTAAACACGTGGCATATAATTCTTTCGTATTACCATCCCTAAATTAAAGATGGCTTTATTCGATTCTTGGGTGGAAGTAGTGAAGTTTTAATATTTAATGGCCAAATCACTGAGGATAATGTAACACAGAAGAACATCAGTCAGCCTGATCATTTCTGGGCTAGCTCTCCAGATGAGCATTTCACTTACTGTCATTCTCTTGCCTTCTCCACATAACCCTGCAAATTCTTTCTTTTCAAACAGCCATCGAATTCCCTTTTGAATACCTCAAATGAGGCAGTATATTCCAGATCCCAACCATTTACAATATGAAAAAGCTTGTCCTTGTATCACTTTTTATTTACTCATTACTTTAAATTTGTACCCTCTCATTCTCGATCATTCCATAAGTGGAAAACATTTTCTCCCTATTTGCCCTGTCCAGAGTTTTCTTGATTTTTGAATACTTCTATCAGAATGCTGGGGTGGCACGGTGGCTCAGTGGTTAGCACTGCTGCCTCACAGCACCAGGGACCCGGGTTCAATTCCAACCTCGTGCGACTGACTCTGTGGAGTTTGCACATTCTCCCCGTGTCTGTGTGGGTTTCCTCCAGGTGCTCCGGTTTCCTCCCACATTCCAAAGATGTGCAGGTCAGGTGAATTGGCCGTGCTAAATTGCCTATAGTGTTAGGTGCATAGTCAGGGGTAAATATAGAGTAGGGGAATGGGTCTGAGTGGGTCACTCTTCGGAGGGTCAGTGTGGACTTGTTGGGTCAAAGGACCTGTTTCCATTCTGTAGGGATTCTTATTCAATCTAATACTTAAATAAAAAGGGTATTTCAACCACCACCTGTCAAAGCAAAATGGATTTGGATTTTGGGGTAGGGATTTTTGAGACTCTCTAAATTAGGAGGAATCTTGTTTATTTTTGAGGTTTTTTTTTCCCCACTGTCAGGTGGAAGAGTGAAATCTGTCAATTTTGGTTGTATTTGATTTCAATTATTTTTGTTCCAGTGCTAATTCAAAATTGTGTTGCTGATCTACTGTCTAAATTTGGCTTGTCTTAAATTGTCACCACCTCCTTTGTAAGGTTATGATTTCAAAAATGCTTTACCTGATGTATTCATTATGATGATGAAACATGCAATACATTCAAGAGTTTGACAATCCTTGATTTGGAACTTAAACTAAATCAATATTGACTTGAAGGCTGTACATGTTTCTGAAAGAATATTGAAACATCTTTCTTTTAATTGGACTGTTGTCTTTGTAATAAAATTTGTAAAATGACAATTTCAATTCCTGAAACCAAAATTGTTAACTTGGGTAGGGATTTCATTTACAGTATTTGATGTAACAGAATTGGTTAGACCGGGGGGAGGGGAGAGAGTTGCCTCTAACCTCCCTAGCTTACTGATTTATTTCTGTTATTCTCTGATTTTAAATCCTAATCCTTTCTTTTCAGGTGATAAACACATACGCCTCAACCTAACTGATGTTCACTTTGAGGTGAACTCCAATTTTGAGAAGGATGTAGAGATGATGGCTCCTCACCCCATGGACCAGAATTTGGGCAGTGCACTGTCCTATCTAGGAACAGAAGCAATGAGGCCTCCGAGGCTCCCCATGACGAGTTGCACACCGGAGATCACACCAGTGATCAGTGCTGTCTACTCCCATGTACATCCCATCCACAGCCGAGCTGAGGCACAGGGAAGTAGAGAGGCAGCAGAAGGCCACGAAGATATGCCAGAACATCTGAATTCTAGAGCAAAAAACCAACTGGTAGAGCTTGGAGTGTCTCCAAGCAATGGCTGCCATGATTCCACAGATACAGAAAGCAGCCATGAAGACAGGAATGCCCAAACTTTCCCCAGTAACTATGCCATAAGGCAAAGCCCGGCCTATTCCAAAGAGGACCCAAAGGCACAGGAGCCCCCATCATCTGCCAAAGCAGCTCAAAGCTCAGCCAAAGAGGTCCTAAGAGTCTTAAATGAAGATGGAGAACAAGTTAAGGCTTATAAGTGTAACCACTGCCGGGTTCTCTTTCTTGACCACGTAATGTTTACCATTCACATGGGTTGCCATGGATTCAGAGACCCTTTTGAATGCAACATCTGCGGCCATCACAGCCAGGATCGGTACGAATTCTCCTCACACATTGTCAGAGGAGAGCACAAAGTGAGTTAGAGAGGGCCATATGGACTACAGTTTTCTATGCCCCTTGCTCTGGCTTCATCTAAAGAAGGAGGTGTTCTTACTAGGGTTGGACAAGGTAATTGTTTTCAGGGATTAATCTACAGAATAAACTGGGGTTAAATTTGGCTCTGTTTTTAAAATTAAAACTAAATATTCCCCATCTGGAATTTTTTTGTTGCATCTTTTGACCCAAAGATGCTAACCTTAAATTTATTTAGTTGAGCTCTGGTGGAAAGGAGCAATGAATATTTCTAGGAACCCAATTTTACAGTTGATGCCAGTTAATGAAGATTTGGATTAAGGTACTTTTTTTTTTGAAGCACTGATTATTTTATGTACATAAGGCAGTATAGGTAGGCTTTGCTTTGTAGGGATGAATTAAAAATATGATTTTATTCCTAACAAAGCACTCAATTTAATGGACTTCAACTGGTTTTGCACCATCCAGAGAGTAGAGACATCAGCTGTTCTTAAACCCTGAAGATCATGTGTAACTTTAGAAGAGCAGCATTAGGTGGAAACCATTTACTGATCCCCTTTAGCACTGTATGAATTCTGAACTTAGAAAAATAAAATTAATTTGACCAAATTATCTGAATCAAAGAGAACTACCTACGTTTATGTCTTAGCCACATTTGTCTTTGAAATATGAAATTTTACAGGTGCCCATTTTTAATATTTGTGAGTTTAGGAGTTTGAACATCTTTGAAATTTTGACACTTTTAACTAAAGATATGACTTGCCTGTTTTTGTTTCCAAGTCCTGGTTCAAAACCTGTGGATTAATCCCAGAGTATTGTAACTTGATTACCCAGTTATGTAATTTAAGATGTTCAGCCAGATTCTGTGATAGTATTGGGGGTGGGGGAGGGATTTATTGTCAAAATTAACCTTTTTAAAAAGAACAAAAGTTTTTAACTGCTTCAATTTGAAGATTCCCAATGATGTAGTAGTTTATGTGCCTCCTTTGTCACTGTGGTTACAAATTCAAACCCTGTCAATAGTTCATCTTCACTTGCCTCCTGTACATGTGGTGAGCTTTGTAAAATCTCTGTTGAACCAGTGCACCGTCTTGCCCTGTGCAAAGTGATCAGCCTGTCTGCTGAGCAACAGAAGTACCCTGACAATACACAGTACAGGGTCATTAAGCCATGGGGGATGAGTGGAATTTCAGGAGCTATTGTCATTAAATCAGACCATTTATAAAATAGGTAATCCAAACTACCTCGTTATCGCTATTGGATATTATAACTACCATGATGCAACCGTGGATTACAAGAGGCTTTGAATTGGTGGCTAATGGTCATAGGTAATTAACACCTTGCCTATTCCCCTTCCCCTTCACCACCAAGAAAGCTGTTTTATGTCAATGTGTAGCCAACCATTTAGACAATGTATACACAATAAAATGCACAGACTTGTTGGTGTATGATAGTTTCTATTGCTCAGTTTCATGGTTAAGAGCATCAGTGCCCTGTTCTAATAAAATATTGACTTGTGGTCTGGCGGTATAGTTAATATATGTACTGTCTAAAGTTTAAACCTTCCGCAAAGTCGATATTTCAATTCATTAACCACCATGTGCATATTGAGTTCCTTTAGTTTTTGGCTGAGACACTGCAGTGCTTAACACTCTGAAGAGAGGTAGCCATCTGTGTTCGTGCTCGCCAACACTGGAGCAGCATTTGTATTAGAAGCTGTGAAGAAATGTGAGTGTTATGTAGGAATGTGCAGTTTTAAAACTTTAATCATATTATATAAATATTTTAGTTCTGACCAAATATGGTTGCAGGAAGAAGGTTAATATATTTTAAACAATTAATGTGTTATCTATTAAAAAGACTTTCCCAAATGTTGAGGTTTTTAAATATTGTCAGCATTCATATTTATAATTTTAAAATTCTATAGTATAAAAATTCATATGCTTCACACACCTGTGTTGTCAGCTCCAATTCCAGACCTGGGCCACTTCAGCCACATTCACAGTGAATAGTAACAAGTTCAATGTTGCTTCCTGGATGGAACATCTATAGGAGTTGGATATTGGCTACTGCGATCCAATGAGGCACTGGAAAGCTTTTCTTTAGGGATGTGGGTAAGAGAGCGGAAGAAAAGCAAGAGGAAAGATTACAATCCCTCTCCCTTCTAATAAAGAATATTGTATGAATGCACACAGCCATGATTGCATATCTTTACTAGGTTAATCAACTGCTGTTCCAAAAAGGACATTTTTTTTCAGTTAATAGGTTTTTATAAAGAGGGAAACTATGACATTGTCAGTTTCCAAGTCACTGATGCAAACTCTACATTGAGTTTTCAAGGTGATTACTGGGTCATAGTTTTCTTTTGTCCAACCCTAGTTCTTAACCACTTTCCTTTTTCTGGTTTTCCGTGATTAATTTGTTTTGAACTGACACTTCTAAGAATTTTTCTTTGAATTTGTAGATTTAAATTGTCTTTGCACATTGAATTTCAACACGTAAATGTGTTGCACACTGCTAGGGCAGCACAAGTTAGCTTCCAATGTCTTATGTAGACTCTACATGTAACTTCAATGCCTTCCTTCATTTTTTCATCCGTTATTTTGAGCACACTTGTAAGATATAAGTTTAATCTGTGCAAAGTACAATTATTTAAATCTACTTTAAAAGGTCCTGCTATATTAGTAGAAATTTCTATGTCTGAGCTCAATACAATCTTGTATTTCTAGTCCCTGAAGGAATGGGACAGTCCCTGTAACACAGCTAGTCCACTAAGCTGTCGGGACAGAGAAACTTGGAAACAAATTTTATCTGCCCTGTCAAAGTTGAATTAGATGCAAAGGGACAAAGTTTTAAATTTGGTTGTTGTTTCTGAGCCAGCTTTTAAATAAAATTATAAATAAAAAGTGGCTCCTTATGGAAATTAAGATGAGAAGTTGCTTTCAACCATAACAAGGAAATCCTAAGCAATGGTGGTGGATCATTGTTCATTGTAGGAGATTTGTGCTAAAGACTTCAAGTTTATCTGTCCAACATGCTTTTTGCGCCTTTTTTAACGCTTGCACATGTCGCTTAATGGTACCATTTTTGGCAAATTAAGTGCGCTAAGTTTGCAATCCAACTGCAAAAGGCCACAAAGGTTGAGCATTTGTGAATTGAGAATATCACCCTAGTGCAGTAAAATTGATTAAAGGTTTTGACTCTGGTAATGGAGCTCTGCTTGTACCTGACCTTAAAAGGCATCTCCTTTCAAAAATAGTTATTCACTGTGGTGTTGAGCAGATCTGCCTGAAGGAAGAAAATCTGCACCAACCAGCATTCCAGTAAGTTTCTGAATCAGGTAATGTACACTTAGAACCAGATTACATTTTGCTTTTATTTGCTATTAATAAGGGGTCTTCATGGCAACATTTGGTCAGCCATTAAAATGGCACCCATTGTCTGATCACAAACTATGTCAAGGAAACTTGCTTTCAAGTTTAAATCTCAGTTCACCTGTTTTAATCTTGAGGCACTTTCAAAATAATTAGAAATAAATAGCCTTCCATCCCTTTAATTTATGGGGAAAGCATTGTAGGTTGTTTTTATATTTGTCATCTTTAAACATATTATTCAGTGCCAGGTGGGGATTGACTTAGAATCACAAACTGTTCTGTCTGGAGCCAATGAGCAGATATGATGCTATTCTCCTTAAAGGGAGTTGCTTTTTTTTCAAAAACATCGATTCTGGAATAGTGCCTTGCAGGTTTAAACTGCAGCACCATTTCATTTTTTTTGCTGTGTTGAAAACATTCAAAGCTGCGCAAAATATTTTGAATAATATAGTCCCCTAATCAAATTAGTGATAAATTTTGGGTGCAGTGTAGTCCATTATGAATTCATCTTCAGTAGGGAAAATAACTTCATCTTTTTGACCTTATGACATTCTAGCAGTTTGCTTGCTACCATCTAAATAAATTCTAGCTATCTTACTTTGTGCTGTAAACAGAGTACATGCCAAGGAATCTCAAGATGCAAATCACCACCACATTCTCTAACCCACAGAAATGGGGGGGAAGAAAATCTTGATTGGTTTTATTATTTTGGGAAATTCTAGGTAGAGGATTTATTGAATTAGTGCATATGACTTGATGTGTGACTTGAATGTTGCTATGCCCATAATGGTAGTGGGGTTATTGTGACCTGTCCTAATGCTTGCATGGACTTTCTGAGCCACTTTGCAAGAATATGAATGGAGATCATTCGTAATGCAACCCCATTATGTTTTTTTTTTGTGGAAGTAAACAAGATTATATGAGACTATCAAAAACATACAGAAAACGAAATGTTCTCTGCAGTGACTTGAGATTTTCTTTGGCTGAAACTTTGGAAAATATAAAGCTACCAGCTCAGCAACTTTGGGTTTGGGCATTAATTGGGTTGATGATTTGATGATAGACTTAAGTCTGCACTGGTAAAACTTTCAATAGAATCAAATGTGCCAATGCGTTTTGCACAGGTGGATTTCCACAGCATGTCTTTGCTAAATTTTCATTACATATGTTTTTAACATTTCTTGAAGGAGCTCCTCCATATATTGATATTTTGATTCCCACCAGCTACGTGCAAGTTTAATTTTTCTGCAAATTCATGTGGTTTTGTGCTGTTGGTTTCCTCAGTTATCAGTCCACTAGTTAATCATTGTAATTTTAAGACTATTCTAGTTTGAGCAATTGTCCTAAAGTTATGAATATTATAATTTTAAAGTACCAGGGAGTAGTATCTCTGTCACCCATTCAAATACTGGTTGATGAGAAGTTAACTCTGATGAAGTCTGGACTAAAAGTTTCAGGTGGCTAAAAGAATTTAACATTGGTGTTCCTCAATTGTTAAAGTCCTTCATAAATAATTTGAGAACATTTGAGATAATCCATTGTGGTTGTAAAGTTCTTTCCTTGGATGATTTTTTGAGAACTGCTATCAATTTGTTCATTATCCCTCCCCTTTCCCTTGAAAAAGCTCATAGATATGCTGTGACCTCTGTATTGTACAGTAATAGGTACTAGTGAGTGAATTGCAAAACAATAACAAGTATTCAGATAACAGCATATGCTACCAGAATGAAGCCTGAATTGTTTATCATTGTTTTCTGAACTCAGCAGAGTTATTGCTTTTGATTCCCTCTTCTGTATTAAAGTTGCTGTATTATATGTAGTGTTTGTCATTCCTTCATGTTTTTTGTGATTTTTGCTTTTACTCTGATCTTTCAAATGTGGAAATTTTGAAGTGGCAAAAGTCTTTAATGGCAATGTGGAAATAAATGTAAAACATGACAGGTCTTGAGATATTTTGGTATCTGATTGCTGGAAGGTAGTGCACCCAATATATATTCCACATTAGAGAACTCGAGTTTACTTTCCGACCTTCCCCTGTGCACATCTATGTACAATTTCCAAAGAGCATTATACAATACGCTGAGCAAGGCACCAAAAAATAAAGTTTAATTCGAAAATCCTCAGGTATTAAAGTCCCTTATCCTGTGGTGGTTTTGAGGTTATTAAATTGCTGTTGGAACAAACCATGGCATTGTCAATAATGACGTTATTGATTTATCTTAAACCCCTCAATACACAGCTTATATGGTCAATTTTCTATTAACACTTCTCAACCAAACTCTTCACATGCATCCTTTTGGGGAGGCACAGTTTAGACTGAAACTATTCTGATGCAAATGCAGTTCTTGTACTACTGATCTAGAGAGAGAGTAATATTCCCATGTGAGTTTGTGGAACAGTACCTGACCCTCTGGCACAAAAAAAGTGGGATTGTGTCTTGTAAGGGGAAGAATTCTGGAGGGAACAAACATTTAAGTTATGAAATTTGTAAATTAAGCCACAGTTCAACTACTTATGTATGGTTATCACAGTTAATATTTTCTCATATTCAACAACCACCAAAGCTTACCAGTGATTTTGTAAAATTGTCAGTTCCTCTAGGAAGCAAATGGATTTTACAGCAACAGCAAAATAGTTTTTCTTTGAAATGCTTAGAGAGTTTTGCATTTATGCTTTTTGCCTTTTCGTCCAAAAATTGGTATGAGATATTGATTGCTCTTCAGCGCCTTGCTTTGTAAGTGAAGTAACTTGCTTGTAATCTTGAAGGATCACCCACTTTAAGCACTTCAGGCAAATGTCTACTGATGAGGGGAACTGCTGGAGGATGTTTATATTTATTTTTATTTGAATTATGCCCTGTTTTATCTGGAATGAAGGGATGGGAGTGAAACTGGTTTGAAGATATTGCATTGAATCTGAGTTGAATTGCATTAATATGCTATTTATCCTTTGCCATAGACCTGCACTTAAGTTGGATCAAATTATAGGTCTTAAAGTATGCATTATTGGAGCCAAAGGTCATTCAGCCCATCAAACTTGTTCCACCATTCAATGTGATCTCAACACCATCCTCCCACTTTATCCCTAGATCCCTTGACATCTTGAGTTTCGAGAAACCTATCTATATCTTTCCTAATTCATGCATTTTTTTGTGTGAAGAGCCTTAGTTATTTCTAGGGTCAGTAATTAAATTGAGAATTTTTAACCTTAAATTATTTTTCAGGAAAATTAATTTGATCCACTTTGGAAATTTGTTTTGGTTTAAAACTGTAAATCCAGAAACGTTTTTTTACGCATGACAATATTAGTTTAAACCAAGAGACCTTTTTAACCTTCCTTCCACACATCTGCATTCTTCAGTTTTACTTTGCTGGGGTAAAAATGTAAACACTTGGGTACATTTGTTAGGAGGGGTGAGGGAACCCTCTTAAGAATGCTCACTATCACAAAATCAAGCAGAGAATAATGTTTAAAAGGCACATTGAGGAAAATGCAAGGGAGGAATTGTTTGAGTCTTGTTTGTAAATTTTGCTGTAGTACCTGATAGTTAATAAGTTAATTGAAATGAGAGCTAAATTGCTGATAATGAAGTTCATAGTTTTTCTTTTACCATAACCTAGTGTTTTCGAACATAATTTAGATGTAGCAGAAAACTTCAAGCCTGCTTGAAATCAGTGATGAGAGACTGTTTTAATAACAATTTGGCAGCCTACCTTTTTGTTAGTGTCACTTAGTGATGACTCTATTCTGTATATATAAAATTATATAATATCAACTGTATATTATATAATTTATGTACCTCTTTTTGGTCTGATCTAAATATATTGCACTTACCGTTTACAGGTAACGGGTGAATTATATTTGGATTGTGACTTTTTAATGACATATATTCTGAGGATTTTTTTGCCTCCTATACTTTTACTTTGATCCAACCAAGGAAAAAACATATTATATTAGGTTAAATGCTTTTAAATGCAGTCACTGTGCAGAACAAAAGCAAAAAGGTTTTTCCTTTGTAGTATTCTAAATCTGGAATGAAATTACTCCCTTTATTAAGCTTCCTGTTTTTCTATCCACTGTAAGTATGTATTCAGTTTATGAATGAGCGCAAAATAAGAATACTGTATTACTGTGATGATTGATTGAGAATAAAATGCCCACTCTTATGTGTATGTTTGTTGCAGTAAAGAGATTTAAATAGTCATCACTTTTAATTTTGCTCTCATTCTTGACTGTGAATCATATAACTTTACAAAACACAACAAAACTGTGGTTCTACCTGTGTTACCTTGGGACACTGGTCTTTGTATGAAATATATAGTTTCGTACAAGAAGTGTTTGATTTCTGAAGTAATCAAGCTTTTGCAGTCACATAAGCAAAAGCTAACAACTTGAACCTTTTTCAAACAGCTTTCCAAAGCACTTTGTCAATATTTATAGCTGGTGCAGTGATTAGTGGTTGTTTAGTTGAATTATTTAAGAACTTGATAATCGATCATTTCTGTTGTCAGTTGATTGTTCATTTAATTTGTCATTTTTCACATAAAACACCAAAAACAATTAAATTTTAATACTAAATTTCCTTTCATAATATTCTTCATCTACAATTAATTATGTTTTTAACTATTGACTATTATTTTAAGATAAATTACAAATTTTAATTTTACACTAAAAATAATATCTTTGAATAAATCCTAACAGAAACAACTTGTATTTTATATATCTTTAACAAAAGGAATGTTCCAAAAGACTTTGTGATTTGGTACAAGGAAAGTTATGTTTGGCAAAGAGAGATGACTGAAAGTCTTATCAAAGAAGTGCATCTTTTGAGTTTTCAACCTTTTCAATAATTGAAGTTGCATTGTCCTCAAAAAAAAAAGAGATTTGGATAAAATTTTAGTGCAGCACTTACTTATTTCCAGTGGACAAGTCAAGTACTCAAACAGCTTAGAGAATCGTCTTGGAAAGTAGCTGCATCTGAGAATATCTGTCTAGTTTAATGTGAGTATTTCAGATCAATAAAATGAGCTACTTTACAATGACTGTGCTTGATTTGTTTTCTTAAAAAAAAACTCCATAGTTGTGCTGACCCCAGAATAATGTTCAACATATCTTGCAGTTAGGCTGGTACCACATTTTGACTTTTACTTCTGAGAACTGGACTGAAATCCAAACATGGTCATATTCATTCTTAACCAGCTGCATTGTGCCCTACTTGAACCATGTCTGGGTTGTCTCAGCCCAAATGGTAATGGGCAAAGGTTTGTAATCTGAAATTGTATTTATAACTGCGCAAATCTCCACAAGTCCACAGGCTGATGTGGAAAATGAAAGTGCTTGCACTGGTGCAGCTTTGCTCTGGATCTGACTGTTTTAAACCTCACCTGGGAGAGCTCAATTTCACCTAGCCGGTGGACACAATGCAAAATAATTAATTTTCACAAATCTTGACACACTTTACTTGGAGAGCGCAAAATTATTACCAAACAACTTTCTCAACAAATTGTTTTTGTAATTTGTGAATCTTTAAAATAATTTGCAGCCAGTAGTCTCACAAATATCTGCACTTGGCGATTATCTGTTTTACTTGTGAAATATCAACTTCCTTTCACTGCTATCCATCAAAATTACCATCTGCATGATTGCACATTATTGGCAATATAATGGATTTTTTTCCAGTTAGTCATTGTGTCACTTTCTGTCAGAACTCATTTGATCTTCTTGATGCATTTGAGACCACTGCAATTATATGTCTGTGTTTCAAATTTAATTCTATCAGCATCAAGCACATGCTGTACTATGAGAGAAGTAGCCTTTCAAAAGGCACATCACACGTTTTGGATGAATTTGTGTGTCTCCACTGTAACTTTGTGTATTTGTCCAAATATTCTCTTTTGTTACTTTTTAAGTTGTGCATTAAAAAGAACTTCATTCTCGGAAGATGTTTTTATCTTGCACTTAAGGACAGTACGTAATATGCTACAGTACAAAAACTAACCTATTCAGGACACAGCTGAGCCGTTTAGCACTAAAATAGCTTGGAAATCTGATCTTTAGACTGTTAAAATGTAATCTCACTAGCAACTGTATTTTTCAGCTTTATCTTGGTGTCTGTCAGTTCCTAAAGATTTAAAATTAAGTTTAAATGTACCAGCATTTTTTGAGTCTGACTTCCCTCTGCCCAGGCACTGAAGACACGCTAAGTGTGCTACATCTGTCCAACCTCAAGTTTGCTCCAGCGTCATGTTCCAGGTCATTTAAATGGTCCAGAAGGGCCTGAGCACCAGGAACAGAAAAATTAAAAGCAGTTTTGGGCTTCTCCCATTTGTAGCTGCCTCTGGCCCTGGTAATTTTGGCTACTGATGGAGATTAATAATGTAAGAGGGAGAGACTTTAAAAACAAATTACTGGGATCTAGCTTTAGATCTTTGGCTTGCTCCAGAGTCTTCCAGGATTCAGTGGCAAGCTACATTGGGAGCCATTTTGGGGTGCCCAGCAAACATGACTACCATGAAATAAGGCCAAAGACTGTAAGTGCCCCTTTTCTGACATGTTTAAATGGTACTGTCTGGGTTTCTGGGGGTGCAGGCCAGAGGATCCACCCACCAGGACAGCTCTGAAAATACCAAAGCAGTATTTACAACGTGCAGGCACTGTGACCTGGGGAGCTGCTATTCTTTTCTTACCTGTGTACCAAGAATGCTGGTTTCCTAGCTTCTATGAGAGAAGCCTTTTTGCTCACAAATAATCATATTTGTCAAAGTTACCCTGTTTGCCAGTTTCTAATGTTAAAAAATTAAGCATATAATATTTTATATTTTGTTTATGAGCAATCTTACTGCATAGCAAGATAATAGCAGTTACAACAATCTGCCCATGCCTTGTTTTGGAGTTTCATAGTCCTAACTAGAGGTTGTGAAAATGTTAAACACAGTGTCCTTTAATTATCTGATTTCAGTGCTAAGTTGAAGGGTTTCCTTGACACACAATCTGTCACCCTCCCAATAAACAGCATCATTGTCACTAAGGTTTTAGTACAGTTGTTGGTTGCCATGTCAAACTTTGATCCCTAGAAAAACATTTTGAGTTGCAGTACATGAGAATGAAGCACTAGTGCTTACCAGTGTGTCACCATTTCAACTGTTGAGTGCGTGTTGTGCAACTGGTATAAAAGTGACTTTCATTTCTCTAGTTTGGTTTTTAACCAATAAATTAAGTCTAATGGTAGCAATGGGTGATCCTTTTATATTTATCAGCTGAAAAGGATAAGATTGTTATATATGGTTACAGGAAGCTTTTGTTCCTGGGTTGGAGACCCAACAATTGAGGGACAATGTGAAGGTCATCATTTTATTGATTATAAAGTGTAAGCTCATTTTTAAACTTCACTTTATCCCCAGGAACTGGTCAGTACTTGAGTACAGTGTACTAGTTCTGTTTTAGGACGCTTGTCTGGAAGTATATTCGTTTTGAGGTATTGAACTAATCCATTTCAATATATGATGAGATTGTTATTTGCAGCGGGGAGACTGTGAGATATTTATATTAGTTGTACACTGTTTGTGTAGCCAGAAGTAAAATGTGTAAATGCTGGAACCTAAAATAATGGTATACTTACAGGTCAACCAACATCTGAGAAATGATGGATCAAACTTTTCTCAGGCGCTGAGAGACCTGTGTATCGTGCCATTTTCTGTTTCTATTTCACTGTGGTGTTTTTATAGACTGCATAATGATATACTTCTCTAACCTAAAGAAGTTTCGAGGGAAACTTTTTTTTAAAAAGTTTAAACACTTAGAAGTACAACACATACCTGCTGAAGTGAAGTAGACTGCATGTTTTTGGCTATATGGAAAAAATTCCTAAACTTTTGTTTTCTGATTAGGAAAAAGGTAAAAGCCCAGTCCCTCAATTCCTTTGTGTTTTTTTTAAACAAAACATGCACATATTCTTATATACCTCATGAAAATGTGAATATGACATTAGCAATGATGAACTGACTATTCTGGATCGACTATCAATTATGAATAATCGCAATCGTTGTACCTTGCTGATTTGATTTTTGCAAGCAGTTTTTTAACCTGTAGATGTAACATTTTGTTTAGTTTGAAGCCGTTATTAATTGGTTTGAGGACAGTAAAGTGTAATCTTAATAAAGATGTGCTGCCTCAAAAAAGCTGACCCATAGCGTGTTTAAAATGCGTGAATATTGTGTTTTTATACAAATGTACGGAATTCCAAGTGCAATACTCCACTGTCTCTTTACAGTAGTTTTCTTGATGGACTTATTCGTATACGTTTGTGTGTAAGTACGATAACAGACCGTTATTGTCTTGACTTTTTTTCTCCTGTGATCAATATGAATTGCATTATGTTGCTTTTAAAAACTGCTCCAGAGCCTTTGTACATGTATTATATTATAATTATATATATTTGTGTACTGGAGAAAAACTACTGTAAGTTTTGTACTGTCATGGCTGAAGGTCTACTAAAATAAACTTGAAAAACTCAGGAACCCGTTGAAGTGTTTATTCTTTTTAAATTTCAACTGTACATAGTGCTCTATGATTGCTCAACTTTGTAATGACATGGCCAGACAAATTATTGGCTACACTATAAATGCAAGGAAGCTTACCATGTCATTTCTGTTTTTCACATGTCAAGACATTCCATGTCACACATTTTGAAGTATAGTTACTGTTGGCATGTAGGCAAATGCGGCAGCCAATATGCGCATAGCAAGGACCAACAAAGAGCAATGAGATAAGTTACCTAAGCATGTGTTTTGACAGAAAGAAATTGTATCTATATAGCACTCTCATTTATTATAGCACTTTATTACATCTCTCAAATGCTCAAAGTATTTCATTTCTAATTAATTACTTTGAAGTACGATCACTTTTTTTATAAGCAAGTGCAGCAAACATTTTGAACACAGTAGGGGCCCATAAACAGCAAATAAGATGAAATGGCTATTTAGTTTGTTTCTGATGGTGTCAAGGTAAGAAGGTTGGGCAGGATGCCAGGAAAACTCCCTGCTCTTCCAATAATGCTATGGGATTGTTTACATCCACCTGAGAGGGCAAATGGGACCTCAATTCAGCATCTTATCTGAAATATGGCCTTCTTGATGATGTGCTTACATTCTGGAATGTCTCTTCAACCTAAATGTTCCATGTTTAAACAAATTGTATGCTTAAATGTATGCTTGCTTCCATTTAACAAGTGTTCTCAACTGAAACTTGTGGAGTCCTTGTACAAATTAGGAAATTTCATACTGGAAGGAAAGACATGAGCACAATGAAAATGTAAATGTTTGATTCTGTGCCTATTTGTGGTCTTCTGTAAAGAATTAAACCCAAACTTGCCTCATTTCGGGAGGAGAAATGGGTTGCTAGGTAGCACGAGTATTGACTCAGGGCAAAAGTTAAAATTAAAAACCTCTGCTAGCTAAATATAGATCTATTAAAAAGTGAGGTTCATTGAACATCAGCCTTGTTTCTGATGAGTGCACAGCACAAAAATTGCCCAGAACCTTTATGCACTCTGAAATTGTTTAACTTACATGGAAATAGAAAATTTAAACACAATTCTTAAATTTCTTGAAGGGCATTAGGCAGTGTAGAAATAAAACTACATTTTAACATGTACAATGCCTAACTTTGGACTATTTGTCAAAGGTTAGACAGTTTCTATTTTCACCAATCATGTTCCTCACCTTGATAAGCACAAAATTCACCAGAATGAAACTGATAGTTCCCCGCCTCCCCGACCACTCAAATCTTGTTTGTTGCAGGCTGATCTAGGGATCAGATCATATCCACTGAAGGAGATTACATGAGGTCTTAAAGTCTGCAACTGAAGAAAAATGGAAAAGAATGGATTACCAACCTAATGAGTAAAAAAACCCTATATTAGCAGTCTGGGGTGTCAATGGAGTAGAACGTTGCTCCCAAGAACGGATTTTGTTTCCAGCCCCAGTGGAATTGAAGTATAACTTCCCTCTGGCAGTAACGGTAATAAATGGGACTGTCAAAATAGGCTTGAAGGGCCTCCGGCTGTAGCACCAATGTGTTAAGTTAACACAGCGGACACAGATGGGGAAGAGACATTTATTGTGCATCCAACCAATGTGGTGCCTGATTTGGGAGTGATTGATTTAGGTTTTTAAACTTTTTTTTGATATTAATTATTTCAATTCACTGAAAAGCCTTCACTTTAAGGACATATTGTGTTTCACAGAAAAGTTGTTTTAAGATAACTTTGCATTGTTAAAAATCACGTCTGTTGAATATTAAAGTTAAAGTAAGGCTTGCATTTATGTAGCACCTTTCATACCCTCTAGTATCACTTGTTTTGTAACACAACTAGCATTGAGTCTTGAGGATGTCTCGTTTTTATCGTTCTCTGAAGAAACAGTTGGTGGGGTGGGGCAGTAATTTAAATGTAACATGTAACATTCAACTTTTCAATGCAAATAAAAAGTCCTGTTACTCGGATAGGTATGTTGTGGCATTGAGCCATACAGACCAGAAGGATCCCAGTTTCAATCCTCAGGAATAACTGGGTTGGATGGATTCCGTGCTGAAGGGAATTGTGGCTGTTCAAGACTTGCAATCTTCATCTACAAAGAGGTAATGAAGACATCAAGCTTTAATTTGGAAATGTATAATATTTTTAGTGTATAGGATAAAATGATGCAACTGTTGAGTGTTTTAGTGGTGGGGATTGAAAGGGTTAATTGAAAGTTCAGATCATCGAGGTTTCAGACAAACTGATTTAAACAGAAACACCAACAATATGAGCGTCTGCAACAGGTGACTGTTGCAGTTGGTTGCTAAGTGCTTTGAGTCTGTACTGTCCCAAGGTCACCAAACCACAATGTTCAGAAAAGCTTAGATACTTCTCATTGATGTGGTAGCTAATATAAACTTGTCAAACCTAGATAACCGTTATGACATTTCTACACTGCCCTAGGACACAGTATGCACTCCTTCCGACTAGAAAAAAAACACCATGAATTACCACAGCAGTCATTATGCAGAGAATATTGTCAATTAGGATATGCTCTGTGTTTTTGTACATTTTCCTAACTTATTTGGCAAAAGTTGCTTTTTAGAGACTTTGTGTTCAAAACTGAGAAATACTTTCATAACCTTGCACTTGAAAACCATGTTCCAGATAGTGAAGTACAGCAATATAGTCAGAGGTTAAGATCTCAATTGATGGTAATTTAACCACCAGGTGTTGCACAGGGTTATGTAGATCAGAACATGCTGGATTCAGTTCTCTTCGGCTAATCTCAGCCTCAATGGGGCAAAATAATTGCTCCAGTTAAGGGTCAAACAGCTCAGGAGTTCCTGCTCCTGATCACAATCCACTTACCTCTTCTAGTATTTGTATCTGAATGTGATTGATTGGTGATGTCAAAACCAAGCTCATTTGTCATCTTCACTCAAACAACCTGTGGAGATAGAAGATCTAGATACCCATATTTGGGTGCTATGAACATAACTTTTCACAGATGAGTAGAAGGAAAGGAAAAACCTTGAATGCAAATCATTTAAAGAAAGAAATTCTGATTGCCAACAACTTCCTTATTAGAACTCCATGTTGAAAATATTGAAGTGAAACAAAGAATTGTGAATGCTGGAGATCTGAAATGAAAACGGAAAATACTGGAGAACCTCAGCAGGTATGGCAGCATCTGGAGAGAAAAACAGTTAACATTTCGAGAAGAGTAATTAGACTCAATGTTAACCCTGTTTCTGTCTCCACAGATTCTACCAGAGCTGCTGAGTTTCTCCAGTACCTTGTTTTTGTTGACAATACTGAAAGTTACTTTTCAGGTTTGTCAGTGATGTTATATCTATTACTTCTTACAAAGTGTTTACGTATTTCTGGAAAAAGACATTTAATTGTCAAAAGCTTTTCAGCTTTGTCCAACAGGACAAAGACGTAA
Source organism: Chiloscyllium plagiosum (assembly GCF_004010195.1). Lineage (NCBI taxonomy): Eukaryota > Metazoa > Chordata > Chondrichthyes > Orectolobiformes > Hemiscylliidae > Chiloscyllium > Chiloscyllium plagiosum. The sequence continues at coordinate 6,815,117 of NC_057752.1, forward strand.
GAAATCGGTTTTATTGTTATCTACGATGGTTGGAATTTAGCACTTGAATCATCTTGATTCTGATTTAGTCACAGACTGCTAAAATTCAAAAAGCTTCCATTTGTACCATTGATGGTTCAACAGAGTAGTTGGCCCAAAAGACCAGGAATAGGTCCCAGATCTACCTTTGATCTTTGCTAAGCAAAAGCTGGATAATGGGTCAGCCTAATTACAATTGGCCTTGGTTGATGAAAGTTTAAAAGTTAACTGGATTGGTTCCCACTCCTATTTTGTTTGTGATTGTCCCAGATAGTGATGCTTATTGGAAGAGTTTTTGTATGGACTCCAAGTGTAGACTGAACTGGGTCTAGCTTTTTTTTTCCCCCCGTGGTTAAGTGTCCTGCTCACACTTGATGCTCTTAAGTGAACAATGACACCCTTGACGAAACTGACTTCCATCAAGAAGAAAAATATCAACTCTGTTTAGGTCCTCTTTATATTTTAAATGTTTCTATTTGGGAGGTGTACATTATTTTCACAGAAAAACAAAGAACTTCTAGCCTATTCCACCCTTCCTTTCTGTCTAAGTATACAATTTTTTTAAATGATTAGACTTCATAGTGTTGCTCAGGTAGAACATGGATTGCAGTCTATTGTTTTCCAGGGTCCTGCTTCAACCTGAACATGATAGTTTGCCCATCACTAAAAAGGCAAACTTATGGAATCGATATTATGATTCAGAGTAAAATTTAACCACCACCTATAAATGAATCAAGAGACAGACATTTTCAGTCTATTTACCCAACACAAAATCAAAAATGAAAATTATTTTTCTCTCATCAAAACTGATATTCACATTAGTTGTTTTCCTCTACCTTTTGCAGGTGATTTTATAGTACTCAGGATGCATGTTACTTAGAGTTAGGTTTGCTTTTTCTAGAAAACTTTTACTTAGAATATTTATGAAAGATTTTATAAAATGCTGAAGTTGTCATTGATATAGTGTGGTCCTTCAATGAACAGAATCTGAAACAGCGCACCACTGACCATGTATGTGCTTGACTGGTTTTGGCTAGATTGTTTGAGCTCATCATCAAAGTACCTAATAAATATACCTTTGTGACCCTGTGCAAACAACTGACACCCTACCAGTAATACAAATAAAAAGTCTCCTTGTCTCAAGGAATTCCAACGGCTTAGAGTTTTTATCCTAAACTGTCGTCCAAAAATGTCATTAACTTTGGATTGCTCCAGTCCCTGCCATTCATCTAATTGTTTGTTGATTTTCTGTCTGCTTGTTATGGGACAAGGATGGTCATAGTCAATGTTGGCTCTTGTCATTCCACAGGAGCAGGGTGTTCCCATGAAGCATCCCTTGCAAAGAGAATCTGTGACTTCTGAGGTCCAAGTAAAATTTCCATCTCTAACTGAGCCAGAATTGTGCTCCAGGCTCTAGAGAACATGTTGCAACTAGGTAGAAACACACCATCTGCAGGTGGTTTTGAAGACCACATTTTATGGGTAAGTTGGGTGATTTATTTTTCTCAATGTTATGTAATTTTAATAATAGCTGTATACACTAATCTGGCTGAAGAAGGTTGTATGGGATGTATGAAAAAGAAGGGATGTATGAAAATAGTTTGAAACTGATTGCTTTGTGGTTTTAGGGGAGGTGACAACCTAGTGGTATTATCACTAGACTATTAATGCAGAAACCCAGTTAATGTTCTGGAAACACAGGTTCAAATCCTGCAATGATAGCTGGTGGAATTTGAACTCAGTAAAATTCTGGAATTATGAAACCATTGTCAATCATCAGATAAATCCCATCTGGTTCGCTCATGTCATTTAGGGAAGGAAACTGCCATCCTTACCTGGTCTGGCCTACATATGACTCCAGACCCATAGGAATGGAGTTGACACTTAACTGCCCTCTGGGCACTGAGATATGGACAGTAAATGCTGTCCTGGCCAGTAATGTCCACATTGCATGAATTAATTTTAAAACAAGTGGTAGCTACCAATTTGTAACTGCTGAGTTTGAAAAATATGAAGTGATTGCTTGTTGCTATGTTTCTTTGAATCAGCCAATTGGCACCATTTAATTACAACCCCTTGTGCACACATGAGATATAACCATGTGCATCATATGCACAATGCTTATGTAACCTTCATATAAATATGCATGGAACACCAAACAGCTTCTCCCATGAGTTCTCTGTGTCCTTGCAAATGGTTCCTAACTGAATGGAAAACATATTAGGAACTGAGAAGCAGACCAACAAATGCTGTGACTTCTAAACACAGTACTAATATGCTATGTCCCACTAGCAAATGTCAGAATGTTTACACTCCAGAGTGCAGCTACTGGGGACAGATGGAAGTGCAGTCAGCTGCATTCTTGGCATGCAAAAGCGATCACCAGTTTACTGAAATGTCTAGTTGAGCAAATTGTTCTTTAGTCTTTCCTCTAGAGGGCTCTGCTACACGAAGTACATCAATTGATAATAAATGGTGCATATTTTAGTATAATACATCATTCGTACAGAAACATTTGAAGGTTGGGAGACAAGCTGAGAGGCTATGCATATGGAATCCTTGATTTTAATAGAGGCATAGACCATAAAAAATCACAAATGTTACAGTGCAGAAAGAGGCCATTGTGCCCATTATGTCTGCAGCAGGTTTCTGAATGAACACCATGATTTGGAGCCATTCTCCCACCTTTTTGCCATAACCCTGAATGTTGTTTCTGTTTAAATAATCATCTAATGCCCTGATGAATGCCTTGATTGAACCTGCCTCCACCTCAGGCAGTGTATTCCAGTTGCAAACCAATCACCTTGTGTAAATACTTGTTTTGCTAAATACTTGTTTTGCAAATCACTTTAAACCTGTGCTCTCTCATTCTTGATCTGTTTACGAATGGAACAGTACCTCCCTGTCTATTCTGTCCAGACCTCTTTTGATCTTGACATTTTAGTGTTTCTCCGTGTTTTTTCAACCAAAGTGTATCATCTCACTACATTATGGGCTCCCTTGAAAACGAACCTTCCAGCTCAGCGAGCAAACCTACATTCCGAACCTCAACCTGAGCTACAAATCCTATCAAAACGGGCTCCCTTAATGTTGCTCACAGTAACTGCGAACTAAACTCTGGCTTTATTGGGAGCAGAACAGATTTTTTTAAAATTCACTCATGGGATGTGGGCTTTGCTGGCTGAGCCAGCATTTATTGCCCGTCCCTAGTTGCCGTCAACCACATTGCTGTGGGTCTGGAGTCATATGTAGGCCAGACCAGGTGAGGATGACAGATTTCTTTCCCTGAAGGACATCAGTGAAGCAGATGGGTTTTTCCAACAATCAACGATGAACCATGGTCATCAGTAGATTCTTAATTTCAGTTTTTTTTTTAATATTGAATTCAAATTCTACTGTGGTGGATTCTAACCCAGGTCCCCAGAACATTAACTGAGTTTCTGGATTAATTTTTAAAAAAATACAACTGCGGATGCTGGAAATCAGAAACAGGAGCAAAAACAGAAATTGCTGGGAAAACTCAGCATCTGTGGAGAAAAAGCAGTGACCTTCCTTCAGAACATGGATTACTATTCTAGCAACAATACCTCTAGGCTATCGTCTCTCCATAAAGACATAGGAGCATAAGTAGGCCATTCAGCCCATTGAGTCTGGTCTGGATTTCACTAAGATCGTGGCTGATCTGATAATCCTCAATTATCTGCCTTTTTCCCATAATCCTCGATTTCCTTACTAATTAAAAATCTATCTCAGCCTGGACTTAACTTAATGACCCAGCTGCTACAGCCCTCTGCAGTAAAGAATTCCACAGATTCACTATTCTAAGAATCGAAATTCCTTCACCCGATCCTCCAAAGAGTAACCCACCCAGACGCATTCACCTACGCTATCACTCGACATTTACCCCTGACTTACACACCCCACCTACGCATCCCTGAATACTATGGGAAATTTAGCTTGGCCAATTCACCTAACCTGCACAAATTTGGACTGTGGGAGGAAACCAGAGCACCCGGAGGAAACCCACGCAAACACAGGGAGAATGTGCAAACTCATGCAGACAGTCGAACCAGAGTCCTTGGCGCTGTGAGGCAGCAGTGCTAACCACTGAGCCACCATGCCACCCCACAGATTTGGAGGTAGGTGAGCACTTTGGTGATATTGACTTTAGCGATGGAAAAGGATAAGTACATAACGCAGGGCAAGAGTTATTGCTAGGGGAAAGGCAATTATGATGCAATTAGGCAAGATTTAGGATCCACTGGATGTGGAAGGAAACTGCAGGGGATGGGCACAATTGAAATGTGCAGCTTATTCAAGGAACAGCACTGCATGTTCTTAAGTATGTACTGTCAGGCAGGGAGGAAGTGTTCAAGCGAGGGAGCTGTGGTTTACTAAAGAAGTTGAATCTCTTGTCAAGAGGAAGAAGAAGGCTTTATGTTAGGACGAGATGTGAAGGCTCAGTTAGGGTGCTTGGGAGTTACAAGTTAGCCAGGAAAGACATAAAGAGAGAGCTAAGAAGTCATTTGTAGGTAGGATCAAGGAAAACCCTAAAGCTTTCTATAGCTACATCAGGAATGAAAGAATTACTAGAGTAAGATTAGGGTCAATCAAGGATACTAATGGGAAGTTGTGCGTGGAGTCCAAGGAGATAGGGGAAGCGCTAAATGAATATTTTTCATCAGTATTCACACTGGAAAAAGACTATGTTGTCGAGGAGAATACTGAGATAAATGCAACTAGACTAGACAGGATTGTGGTTTGCAAGGAGGTGGTGGTAGCAGTTCTGGAAAGTTTGAAAATAGATGTCCCCTGGGCCAGATGGGATTTATCCTAGGATTCTCTGGGAAGCCAGGGAGGAGATTGCAGAGTCTTTGGCTTTGATCTTTCTGTCGTCATTGTCAACAGGAATAGTGCCAGAAGACTGGAGGATAGCAAATGTTGTTCCCTTGTTCAAGAAGGGGAGTAGAGACAACCCTGGTAATTATAGACCAGTGAGCCTTACTTCGGTCATGGGTAAAGTGTTGGAAAGGGTATAAGAGATAGAATTTATAATCATCTTGAGAGGGATAGTCAACATGGTTTTGTGAGGGGTAGGTTGTGCCTCTCAAACCTTATGGAGTTCTTTGAGATGGTGACCAGATGGATGAGGGGAAAGTGGTTGATGTGGTGTACATGTATTTCAGAAAGGTGTTTGATAAGGTTTCACAGAGTAGGCTATTGCACAAAATACGGAGGCATGGGATTGAGGGTGTTTTAGCATTTGGATCAGAAGTTGGCTGGCTGGAAGAAGACAGAGGGTAGTGGTTGATGAGAAATGTTCATCCTGGAGTTCAGCTACTAGTGAAGTATCGCAAGGATCTGTTTTGGGGCTGTTTGTCATTTTTATAAATGACATGGATGAGGGTGTAGAAGGATGGGTTAGTAAATTTGTGGATGATGCTAAGGTTGGTGGAGTTGTGGATATTGCTGAAGGATGTTGCAGGTTACAGAGGGACATGGATAAGCTGCAGAGCTGGGCTGAGAGGTGGCAAATGGAATTTAATGTGGAAAAGTGAGTGGTGATTCACTTTGGAAGGAGAAACAGGAACAGAGAGTGCTGTGCTAATGGTAAGATTCTTGCTAGTGTAGATGAGCAGAGCAATCCCTGAAAGTGGCCACCCAGGTTGATAGGGTTGTTAAGAAGGTGTACAGTGTGTTAGCTTTTATTGGTAGAGGAATTGAGTTTCAGAGCCACGAGATCATACTGCAGCTGTACAAATCTCTGGTGTGGCTGCACTTGGAGTATTGCATGCAGTTCTGATCACCGTGTTATCGGAACGAAGTGGAAGCTTTGGAGTGGGTTCAGAGGAGATTTACTATGGTGTTGCCTGGTATGGAAGGAAGGTCTTATGAGGAAAGGCTGAGGGACTTGAGGCTCTTTTGTTGGAGAGAAGAAGGTTGAGAGGTAACTTAATTGAGACATACAAGATAATCAGAGGGTTAGATAGGGTGTACAGTGAGAGCCTTTTTCCGCTGATGGTGATGGCTAGCACAAGGGGATGTAGCTTTAAATTGAGGGGTGGTAGATATAGGACAGATGTCAGAGGTAGTTCCTTTACTCAGAGTAGTAGGGACATGGAACACACTGCCTGCAACAGTAGTAGACTCGCCAACTTTAATGGCATTTAAGTGGTCATTGGATAGACATATGGATGAAAATTGAATTATGTAGGATAGATGGGCTTCAGATTGGTTCCACAAGTTGGCGCAACATCGAGAGCCAAAAGGCCTGTACTATGCTGTAATGTTCTATGCTCTGTCTATAATGTGTAACCCCTAATTCTGAAATTATGCCTTCTGGTCTTAGACTCTTCCACAAAGGGAAACAACCTTTTACTTCATCTCCCCTGTCAAGTCCCCTAAGAATCTTGTATGTTTCAATAAGGTTGTCTCTCATTCTTCTATATTCCAACGAGTGCAACCCAATCTACTCAACCTCTCCTCATAAGATAGTCCTTCCATTCCTTGTATCGCCTAAGTGAATATTCTCTTGACTGTCTCCAATGGAAGTGTATTTTCTTTAAATAAGAGACCCAAAACTGTTCACAGTATTCCAGCTGTGGTCTGACTAGTGCATGGTAAAAATTTTAGCAAAACCTCTCTACTCTTGTACTCCATTCTCTTTGAAATAAAAGCCAACATTACTTTTGCCTTCCCTATGAACTTGGATGTGTTGACACATGTTTAGGTCATTTCCAAAAATCAAAGTGGCTCTTTGTCTTGTGTAAATTAGATCATATAAACAAGCTTTTCAAACAGAATCTAAAGAATGGAAGAATAGGCTTGCTCTGATGTAGCACTTGATCACATCTCAAAAAATTGACATATAATGGATACCTTATCTGAAATTTGATTCAATGTGTATACTGACAATATCCAGCTTCACCTCACCACTACCCCAGTGGACCCTGCACTGCTTACAAAGCAAGAGTATACAGCAGCATTACAGGACAGCTATTTGGCCAGAGTTGAACAGAAAGGAACAGCGTATACAAACACTGAAAAAGAGCTGTAAAAGAGGCCAAAGTATGGGGTGGGGGGGAGGGAAACGAATGGTTAAAAAGGCAAAATTAATGGCTCTTGGATGCACATATGTGTTGAAACAAAATAGATGAATGAGTTGTTAAATACTGGTTAACAGGTAAGATTATAAATCCATTATGGAGCCATAGTTACAAGGATATTAAAACTGGGAACTACATATTCAGGAGTATGTGACTTTTTAAAGGACAAGCAGGAAGGAAAGGATAGTGGGGTAGCACTGTTGGTACGCAATGAAATACATACAATAGCAAGAAATGATCTTGAATTGGAAGATGTTTAATCCTAGCGAGTTTTGATGTTTAATCCATATGTTGGAGATAATAAATAAAATGGGGAAGGAGGAGTAGTCTATAGGCTCCCTAACGAAAGCTATATTGTAGAACGGAATAAATCAGGATGTATTAATGAGGGCATGTCACAACTGAGGTACATTTATCGTGGGTGACTTTAATCCTCATGTAGGTAGGGATAGTTAAATTGGCAGAAGAAGCCATGAGGAAGAATTCATTTGAGATAGTTTCCTCGAACAACATTGAGTCATACAACATGGAAACAGACCCTTCGGTCCAACTAGTCTACGTTGATTATGTTCCCAAACTAAACTTAGTCCTACTTACCTGCGTTTGGCCCATATCCTTCCAAACCTTTCCTATTCATGTGCTGATCTAAATGTCTTTTAAATGTTGTAACTGTATCTGCAATATGTTGTGGATCTGGTGATGTGTAATGAGGCAGATTTAATAAATGATGTCAGGATAAAAGATCCTCTCAAAAACAATGATATGGTAGGATTTAGCATTCAGTTTGACAGGGAGGAACCTGAGTCGGAAGTAACTTGCTAAACTTCAACAAGGGCAATTTACAAAGGAATGAGGGCAGAGTTGGCTGGAGTGGACTGGAAAAAGAGTTCACAGCAAAGACAGTTGCAGAACAATGACAGACATTTAAGAAAATAATTAATTGCCCACAGCTAAGACAAACTCCAGTGAGGAAGATGGATTCTAGAAAGGGGATATGCCAATCTTTGTCAACCAGGGAAAATAAAGATAGTCTCAGATGGAAGAGAAAATATACAATGTGGCAGAAATTAGTGGTAAGTTAGAGGATTTGGGAAAGTTTTAAAATCCAACAAAAGTTGACCCAAAAAATTGAGAAAAATAAACATGCAAGTAATGTTAAGATGAACAGCAAGAGCTTCTTCAAATATAAGAACAGAAGAGAGAAATCAAAGTTAACGTGGGCCCCTTAGAGAATGAATTGGGGAAATTAAGAATGAGGAAAAGGCAGAGGAATTGAATACAATCTTTGTATCAGTCTTCATGGAAGATCTTCTTAGAAGACACAAATAGCATTCCAAACTTACTAAATATTCAAGAGGCAAAAGGAGGAGAGGAAATGCATACAATAATTATCACTTCAGAAAATGTGTTAGGGACACTAATGGGGCTAAAGACCAGTAATTCTATGGACCTGTTGGGATGCACTCTAGTGTTAAAAGAAGCAGCTACAAATGTAGTGAATGCATTGTTAGTAATCTTGCAGAAATCCTTAGATTCTGGAACAGTTCCAGGTAATTGGAAAGCCTTATTTAAAAAGAGACGGGTATTAAAAAAAACTGTAGGCCAATTAGTGTAATGTCTGTTATTGGGAAAATGTTAGAGTCTATTCTTAAGGCTGTAATAGCAGAACATTTAGAAATACACAATATGATCAAGCAGAGTCCACATGGCTTCATGAGGGGAAATTATGCCGGACAGATTTATTACTATACTGTGATCAGGATAAATAAAGAGGAAGCAGTGGATATATTTGGATTTTCAGAAGTCATTTGATAAGGTACCACACATTGGGCTACTTTATAAGAGTCTATGATGTTGGAGGTAGTATAGGACAGACAATTAGGATAATGGAGGCATTTTCAGTTTCACTGTAACTAGTAGAGTGCCACTAGGATCACTAATTGGATCACAAATAACTTGGATGAAGGAAGTGAATGTACTCTAGCCAAGCTTGTAGATGAAAGAAAAATACGTGGGAAGGCAGGTTGTGAGGGTGACACAGTCTGCAGAGGGATGGAGACAGGTTAAACAAATGGGCAAAAACTTAGCTGATGAAATATAATGTGGGAAACAAAATGTGCTGTGCACTTTGGCAGGAAGAATATAAAAGCTGGATATTATTTAAATGGAGAAAAAGTGCAGAAAGTTACCGAACGGAGGGACTTGGGAGTCCTTGTCCATGAATGACAAAACACTAGCATCCAACTTCAGTGGATAATAGGGAGGGCAAATGGAATGTTAGACTTTATTTCAAAGGGATTGGAGTATAAAAATAGGGAGGTTTTGCTAAAACTGTATAAGGCACTAATCAGGCAACAGCTGCAATACTGTGAACAGTTCTGGGCACTTTATCTAAAGAAAGACATTTTGCCATTAGAGGCAATCCAGAGAACGGTCACTAAGTTGACACATATAGAAGAATGAAAGATGACCTTATTGAAATATACAAGAGTCATGGAGGACTTGACAGAGTAGATGTGGAAAAGTTGTTTCCTCTCGTGGGAGAGTCTAGGACCAAGTGCCAATCTCAAAATGATGGGTTGTACTTTTAAAACAGAGATGAAGAGATATTTCTTCTCTCGGAATTGAAGCTGTGGAATTATTTACTGCAGAGGGCTGTTCAAGCTGGGTCACTCGGTATATTCAAGGCAAAATTTAATCAATATGAGCATCAACCGTTTTAGGGAAGAAGGTGGAGTTAGGGAATTATCAGATCTCGTTGAATGGCAGAGCAGTCTTGGGTTGAATGGCCATCTAGTTTTATGGTCTTTATAGTCAATTAAATACTTTCGAAGTGCAGTCAGTCTTTCACTGAAGATGCTTTAATTTTAACATTTCTTTGTTTTAAAATGTTTCCATGGTCTTACCCTTGCTTTTTAATCTCCACCAGCCTTACAATCCTCTGAAATCTCTGCAATCTTTATTTCGGTCTCCTGAGCTTCTCTGGTTTTAATTGCACCACCATTGGCAGGCTGCATTCAGTTGCCGAAACTGATTCCCTTTTACTACTTTGTAAACATTTTCCCTCTTTAAGACAATCATGATTTCAGTTATTAAACATAATATCTTGTGTTTCTTGGTGTCAAATTTTGTTTAATAAACCCTCCAAATCCCCTGTTCTGACTAAACCCTTGCATTCATGCTCTAATATCATGTGATTTTGTTTCTGTCCCTGTGGAGATCTTGGGGATTCTTCCACCCACAGCCCCGCAAAAGAAATAATGAGAAGATATATTATTGGGCATGTGGGGTGGCCAATTTAGATGTACAGTGCATTCCTTACAATATTTAACAGTACAGATTGCATCTAAGTTTGCACTGTACTCGGCACTATTGGCATTGATAGCCTGAGAGGTTTTACAAGAGTTCGAGGCCCTTACTGTATAATAGGGGTGTGTATTCTGTACCCTCTTCCTGGTGAACCGACTCAGTTTTTCATTATGATAAACAGACTATATAAAAGTTGTTGCAGCGAGTTTTGAGAAGTTGTTGTGTAAATACAACGACGTGTGGTACAATTCAACTGGAAAGTTATCAACCTGAAACGATAAAGTGAAAGCAAAACACTGGATGCTGGAAATCTGAAACGAACCAACAATGTTGAATATACTTAGCAGGTATGGCAGCATCTGTGGAGAGAGAAAACAGTTAACGTTTCGAACCTGAAATGATACTTCATCAGAAATGAAAACATTTAACTGTTTTCTCTCTCCACGGACGTTGCCACTCCGGCTACATTTCTCCAGCACACTGTTTCGGATTTCCAGCCTCCGTAGTGTATTTTGCTGTTTTTTTACAGCTGGGATGGCCCGGTGAATTCTGATTGACAGACTCGCCCACCAATCAGCTCCGGCTGGTTCTGATCGCGCGGTGTTCGCTGGGACACGTCACATTACTGTTGCTGCAGTGCGTGAGCATCCGCTTAACAAACAAGTTCCCTTATAGTTCGTGGTGTAATAGCATTTAGAAGAGATTCTTCGACGAATATCTTGAAGATTTGCCTTCATGAGGCTGAGAGAGTGGTCAGGATGGTTTGAGATTTGCAGCATGAAGACGTTTTGACGAGTTGCTGGAGGGTTGAGGCGAAGATATAAAAGGAGCGCGCGCCGGTTGCCCTTTCTCTTTGTGACTCGTGCTGAAGATGGTGAGTGTGGGTTTGAGGCGTCAGAGAGCTGAGGGGAGTTGTATACCGACCACCGCCCCAGTGTCCTGAATAACGAAGAAGAGTGCAGTTTTTCAATTCCCGTCTCATTTCCTTTGCGGGAGGGCTTTCTCAATTTGGGATGTTGGAGCGTCAGCTAAGCTGAGGCCTACCGATTGCAGGCCAAACACGAGTTCTCCCGAGACGTGAGCTGAATTAACCCTGCCCGACCTCGCAACAGCTTTACTCTCTAAAGCTGTTTCCGCACCATCGTTAACTGGGTGGTTAACCCTTGGTGCAGATTCTGAGGCGGGGAATTTTGGCATCCGTTCGAGATAAAACGTGGTGCCCGACCGGGACTGTGGCAAATTGCTGTCGGTAGCAAGGGACATTATTTGGGCTTCCTCATGTTCCTCTTCCAGGAAATACTCGATGTAGGAGGAACAAAATGCCCTATTTTACGTGTCAGTGACTGGAAGCTGAATGGTTTTTAAAGATTTTATTTAAAAGATTAAACTATTGAAATACTACAACTTTCTCGTTTAAAGCTGCATTGAGCCGTGTATATACACTGGAGTTCGCTGATCCACATCACTGTCCAATCATTTTTACTGCTAATTGGATGTTGGAATCGAGAGTACGTTGGCTACATTCAGTGTCTCCTGTTTGTAGTTGTAGAATACAATAACATGAAGTGCAGCGCGTTTCAACAGTTTGCCTCACTTAATGTTGCATATTACTTTTCATTTTAAAATTTAGAGGCAATTCTTTCTTTCAGACTAAAAAGCGAAGGAATAACGGGCGTGCAAAGAAGGGCCGTGGCCACGTCCAGCCCATCAGATGCACGAACTGTGCCCGTTGCGTCCCAAAAGACAAAGCCATTAAGAAGTTCGTCATCCGTAACATTGTGGAGGCTGCTGCAGTTCGAGACATTTCGGAGGCCAGTGTCTTTGATGGTCAGTAGTGAATCTGAGGAATTTCTTATATCTTTGACACTGGTTTTGTTCATAATTGTTGTATGCTGTTGCTTAGTTTGACTCTCTTTATTTCCAGCATATGTGCTGCCCAAGCTGTATGTAAAATTGCACTACTGTGTCAGCTGTGCTATCCACAGCAAAGTGGTGAGAAATCGCTCGCGAGAGGCCAGGAAGGACCGCACTCCACCTCCACGTTTCAGGCCAGGCGTAAGTATTGAAGCTCCTGCTAAATGTTGAACTGGTGGCACTCTGGGTCTAGGTATGGCTATCTAGTGAAGTCACTTTACACCCATGACTTGTTTAGATTAGATTAGATTACTTTACAGTGTGGAAACAGGCCCTTCGGCCCAACAAGTCCACACCGACCCACCGAAGCGCAAACCACCCATACCCCTACATTTACCCCTTACCTAACACTACGGACAATTTAACATGGCCAATTCACCTGACCTGCACATCTTTGGACTGTGGGAGGAAACCCTCTTAGCCAAATGGTGATTCTGTTTCACTGGGGCTGTGATTCTGGTTCCAAGGTGGATTTGGAGGCTCTTGAAAGGTTATTGTAACTGATAATATAAATTAGGAGCAAGAGTAGACCGTTGGCCCCTTGAGTCTGCAATGTAATCATCATTAGGCCCCTAATTCCAGATTTTATAAATTCAAATGCCATCTTTGCCATGGCAGGATTCAAACCTGGAATATTACTAGTGCTCTGGGGATAGTACTAGGCTGTCACTACTTCAATTTGAAATCCAGTTGTTTACTAGTTCAGTCCTTAAAGGTGTCTACTCATTTGTCTGTATTTAGTTTCACTGAAAATCACTATCACAGACATTTCCCAATGACTCATATTGGTCCTAAGGTGCCTATAGTTCCCAGTTTTCTTTCTGCCTCCTTTCTTAAATAGTAGTGTTCCACTTTGACAGTGAAACCCTGCAACATTCATTACCATTGGGGGCTGTAGAAGCAGTCATGGTAGTTTTGGAATGTGAAGGTTTTGGCAGTAGGTAGGGATTGTGGGTACAGGTGTCAAAACGCTACTTGGATAAGCGTTTGCCCCTAGTTAAGTGAGGGGAACTTGGTTGTGGTACCAATTGCAGTTTTCTGTTTTCCTCTGGGCAGTGCTAGGCACTTAAAGAAATGTTCTGGAGTTTGGCTTTGGAATTTTTCAAAACTCTCCTTCATCTTCCTTTTTCCCAGAAAAAGATCCATTGGGCTGGGAGAGAACGTGACTTGAGCAGAAAGGCAACCTGCTTCCAACTCCCACTTAGTATTAATTTTGCCAAGGCCAGCTTGGAGGATATAGTACATTAGGCAAATGTATTAGTTAAACGTGTTAGTGAAATCAATGCATTAATTTAGTCCTGGTCCACTCCCTTTGTCCTTAATGATCAAAACCTAGGGCCTTCTCTCTCTCGAGCATAAATTATTGATGTATTGCTTTGTTTTTGTTTATTCAGTAAGATTGTTTCTTACCTTGACTTTTATTTGAAATTTGTGCTTAAATGTGCCAGGCTTAGTCTTTGTGAAAATAATTCTCTGAAACACTTGGACATAGGTACTGTGTGAATGATTGTTAAGCAAACCTTGCATCCTTTATCTTGTGATAGGTGACAATTTGAGGAGATAAAACAAAAAAAAACTTCATATTATTCGTGGGTTATGACCTATAATATCTTTCTTTTCAGGCCAACATCCCACGTGGTCCTCCTCAAAAGCCGATGTGAGCATTGCTAGATCCTATAAATTGATTTGAAAGAATAAAGATGCTGAACAACTGAAAGTTTTGTGTGAATATTTACTAATTTTGCACCTTGTGTTTTTCTTTACCTTGAAGATATGATGGTTGGGTTTTTTCTTGTACAATAAGTTGAGCAACAAGTTTCCACCACCCAGTTGTTTCCAGTAGTGAGTAGCTGCCTGGTGTTCTGACCTCTAATTTAATTGCTGCTGAAATTCTGCAATGGTATGAGGAGAGAATGAAATTGAGCTCCATTGCAGTGATTTCTGTCAAGAGAATCAGATAGTCATAGTGCAGTTAGGGTAGTGCAACACCCCCTTTGGCTGTTTTTAAAAAAGGAAGCAGAAAGAAGACAATTCTAAACCAATTAGTCTGACATCGGGACAACATGTTGGTGTATTATAAAAAAGTTAATAGTAGAGCACTTGGAAAATAGAAGGGTCAGACAGTTGACACATAAAGGCAAATTATAGTCAACAAATCTACTAGAATTTTTAAAGGCTGTTAATATAGAGTGGATAAAGGAGAGCTAGTGGAAATGGTTTACTTGAATTTTCAAGCTTTCGATTAGGTCCCACATTAGCATGTAAAATTAAAGTGCATGGGATTCGGAGTACTGTATTGACATAGAACTAAGTGGCAGACCAAGTGACTAGAGGGGTACTGCAGGTGTCAGTGGTTGGATCCCAGCTATTGATGATTTAGATGAGAGAACTAAATGTACCCTCCTAGTCTGCAGGTAAGATAAAGTTGGATCTGCTGGATAAGATGCTCCAGTGTGGTTTGGGCAAGTTGACTGGGCAAATGCATGCCAAATAAAGTAATGTGGATAAATGTGAAGTTTTGCACTTTGGTAGCCAAAACAGAAGGCACACTTATTATTGAATGGTGATAGATTGGGAAAAGGGAGGATGCAATGAGATCTGGGTGTCCTTGAACACTGGTTGCTGAAAGTAACCATGAAGTTGTAGCAGGTGGTGAAGAAGGCAAATTATATGTTCGCCTTCATAGAGGAATTGCATACAGGAGTAGGGATTCCTTGGTGAGACCACACCTGTCGTATTGTGTGCAGTTTTCATCTCCTGATGATGATGATGTGGCTATGGAGTGAGTGTAATGAAGGTTTACCAGACTGATTTCTGGGATGGAAGAACTGATGTGTGGAGAGAAACTGGAACGGTTAGGAGTATATTCATTGGAGTTTGGAAGAAAGGGAGAATGGTCTTAACAGGGTAAATGAAGGAAAGATATTCCTGATGACCAAGGAGTCCAGAATGGGGTGGGGGGCACCTACAGTTCTTGGATCAAACGGTATGGTGAGAATGTGGGAGCGGAGTTGGATGATTAGTCATGATTATACTGAATTGCAGAGCAGGTCGAAAGAGTTAAATGGCCTACTGTGGCATTGATTTTCTATGTTTCCATCACAAATGAAACTTTGCATCCAGTACACCATCTTTTCCATCATAAATACTGTTCTGTAGAATTGTGCTCTTAGCTGAATTTATTATTCCTCAATGGTATAGTTTCTTTCTCTTCCTTGTGATGTTGGTCTTGGTGATAGGTTGTGGAAGTTATGATTTAATGCAGAATGGAGTTTTGGACCTGGAGCTGGCTGTCAGTGTGTGGCCAACAATCCCATAATGCGTTATTTCGGGATGTGATGGAAATGATGGGCTTTTTATTTTTAAAAAAGCTGTTGGCAATGTACTAAGCCCCCTAGGCACTTCATAGCAGTAATGGCAGGGGCAGGAAACAGGCATTAGGTTGGATGCTTGATTGGGGGGGGAGGAGAGAGGTTAGGAGTTGAAAAGGTAGGTATTACACCAGTGACTGCATGAGGAGAGGGAGAGAGGTGATGGGGGAGTTGACTAAGGTATTGCAGAGCTGAAAATATGTTGCTGGAACAGCGCAGCAGGTCAAGCAGCATCCAGGGAACAGGAGAATCGACGTTTCGGGCATAAGCCCTTCAGGAATGAGGAAAGTGTGTCCAACAGGCCAAGATAAAAGGTAGGGAGGAGGGACTTGGGAGAGGGGCGTTGGAAATGTGATAGGTGGAAAGAGGTCAAGGTGAGGGTGATAGGTCAGAGTGGGGTGGGGCGGAGAGGTCAGGAAGAAGATTGCAGACCCCTGTGGAATGCTGTCAGTGGAAAAGAGGGATGGCTATTTGGTATCCTAAAAGATGTTCGTAACCATATAGCAATTGTTTATGTTGCACAGGATGGAGGTAAACGTGACATATAAAGTTGTATAACGTAAGTTCAACTTTCACCATGGGACCTAAATGTTTGATGTTGGATTGATTGGAGGCTAGAAAAAAGTGATGTAGTTCTCTTAATTAAGGATGGCTGTTCAGGACCAAGAGAGTATTTTTGTTGGAGCAATCAAATTGTTGAATTAGTTTGGATAGAGCTAGGAACTTGTGAAGGTAAAAGGCAAATTATTGCAGTGTTTTATAGCCCCTCTAGCATTTGATTTATTGTTGTATGTAATGAGATATAGTGAGAAGTATAATTTTGCATGCTGTACAGGCAGATTGTTCTGCGACCTGATTCATTTTATATGGTACAGAGTGAAAGATGCAGTGGTACAGTGGCAGAGAGAGTTACACCAAGTCAAACCATATTTTAAAAAAAGATATTTCAATCACTGACTTTTAATCTACATTAACAGTGGGAGATTGGCAACTTAGAAAAGGAGTGTGTTGCTGGGACAATTTCTTAAAGCGTTCTCGAGCCAGCCAGGGAAAAGGATATCCTGAGCCCTCAGGATGTGCGGCAAGCCAAAATTCATCAGTAACCCATAGTAAAGGAGCTTCTCGTTGATGGTGATCACATGATGATATAATTTCATTTTCAGTTTAAAAGGGAGAAGTGTGGATCCATGACACTCTCTTTAAAATCAAAGATATGAAGACACGGCTGGCTAAGGGGAACTGGAAATCCATGTTAAAAAGGTAAGTGAGGTTCAGTGGCAGATTTGAAATATTTCCCAATTGTCATGACCCACGGGTGGTGCTCTGGAAGCCAGCACCATTGTTATTGTTATTGGATCTGGATGTACATTTGCTCGCTGAGCTCGAAGGTTCGTTTTTATGAAACTACAAATCTCAAAACTCGCTAATTGTTTTTGGAGTGGTGACAAACAGACCCTTCAGTCCAACTCGTCCATGCCGACCAGATATCCTAACCCAATTATAGTGCAGTACAGGCTCTTTGGCTCTCGATGTTGCGACAACCTGTGAAACCAATCTGAAGCCCATCTAACCTACATTATTCCATTGTCATCCATATGTTTGTCCAATGACCATTTAAATGCCTTTAAGGTTTGCTATTGTTGTAGGCAGGGTGTGCCATGCACTTACTCTGTGTAAAGAACCTACCTCTGACATCTGTTCTATATCACCCATCAATTTAAAGTTATGTCACCTCATTCTAGCCATCACCATCTCACTGTGCACCTAATCTGATCATCTCGTATGTCTCTATTCAGTCGCCCCTCAACCTTCTCTTTAACAAAAACAGCCTCAAATTCCTCCGCCTTTCCTCCATACCATCTAGTCCCATTTGCCAGCACTTGGCCCATCACCCTCTAAACCTTTCTTATTCAGATACCTATCCAGATGCCTTTCAAATGTTGAAATTGTACCAGCTTCCGCCACTTCCTCTGGCAACTCATTCCATACACGTACCACCCTCTGTGTGAAAAGGTTGCCCCTTAGGTCCATTTTATATCTTTCCCCTCTCACCCTAAACCTATGCCCTCTAGTTCTGGACTCCCCCACCCCAGGGAAAAGAGCTTGACTATTTACCCTATCCCTGCTCATGATTTTATAAACCACCTCCTATAAGGTCACCTCTCAGCAGAAACAAAGAAAACAAATTGCTGGAGAAGCTCGGCAGGTCCAGCATGTCAGAGGGAGATCACGTCCAACAAATCTTATCAATTTTTTTTCCCCAAGGTGACCAGATGTGTAGATGAAGGTAGTGCAGTTGATGTACTTTATATGGGTTTCAGCAAAAGCTTTGACAAGGTCCCGCATAGGGGATTGATAAAGAAGGTGAAAGCACATGGGATCCAAGGTATTTTGATGTATTGGATCCAGAATTAGTTTATTGACAGTTAACGGGAGTGGTGATGGGCTATTTGTGACTGGAAGCAGGTGTCCAATGGCATACCATAGGAATCTGTATGTGTGTGTGTATATGCCACAAAGATTGGCCAGGTGGTTGGTAGTGAGGATGAATGTGTTGGGTTACAAGAGGATATACGTGGCTTGGTCAGTGGTAGAATTTAACCCTGAAAAGTGTGAGGTGATGAAATTTGGAAGAAGTAACAAGACAAGGGAGTACTCAATGGCAAGATACAAGAAAGCTCAATGGAACAGAGGGATCTTAGGGTGCTTGTCCACAGATCTTTTGAAAGCAGCAGGACAGGTTAATAGGGTACAGTTAAGATCGCTTATGGGGTGCTTGCTTTTATCAGTTGTGGCATAGATTATAAGAGTAGAGAGGTTATGTTGGAGCTGTATAGACTTTGGCTAGGCCACAGCTCAAATACTGTGGTTTTTCTTGATATATTAATGATCTAGATCTTATAGTGCAGGGTACAATTTTTCATGTTTGTAGGTGATACAAAATTTGGAAGCATTGTAAACTGTGACAATGTAAAATTACAAAAGGACATTAAGTTGGTGGTGTGGGTAGAAAGGTGGCGGATGAAGTTCAATGTGATGAAGTATGAGTTGACATTATGATTCTAACTGATCGTACTACTAGACGTGTCAGATCACAATGAAATCTGGCTTGATAGTCTTGTTTTGTTGAATTAGTTAATATGGTGATCAGTCACTGCCTATTTCTTTAACAGCAGATGTTTATTACACAAAATATATTTTTTTAAAAATAAGGGCTATTTAAATGTGTATGAAGCCTGATCTCACTGCTGAGCCGAGCCAAATTTCAATCTGTTTCCCGACACTATCCGTTACAGAGACTAGAGTCCGGTGAAATGACGCCCCAAGCTGAATTCTTTAGTGTTCTACTTAAACTGATTCGTTCCAGGTTATTTCCCATGGACTGTCGAGACAATTCAATGAGTCCTTTCCAAATCTGCTGATATGAACTTTCTCACCATCTGCTGGCCTAACCTTTTGCAATTCTAATAATCTGGAGGTTTCTAACTAAGCTCTCCTGGTTTGGAAATTTCACACTCAACATTTCTGCTGAGGTAATTTATTCCCTGAACTCTTCTCCTCAGAGAGAAACTAAACTAACTTCTAAACCCAACACTGATATATTTTCTGAACTGAACTGAAATATTGGCTTCTGAACTGATTTTTAAAAACAATGCTTATCCTAGATTCTTTTAAACTGAAACCAAAACTAAAATGGCCTTGCGTGTTTACTTGTTGTAAACACCACAGTATAAACCTCTTTCCATTAACACCACAGGATTTGCGACTACTTGCTGTTCTAGAAGAACATTCTGATCTTTTTTGTTAAAGAAAGCCCTTCACAAAAATAACTAACACTCTATGCCAATATTTTGAAATCTAAATATCAAAAATGATATTCCTTTCAAAACAATATTTTAGTAGAAAAACATGGAGAAAGTACCTTGTTTTTAAATTTTATATTATTTCAGAGGGTGTGCAGGACTGGAGAGACCTGTGAGTATGTGTGCATAAGTCATTAAAGGTGGCAGGGCAAGTAGAGGGAGCAGTTAATGAATCCCAAGATACTGTATATTTTATTAATAGCTGAGTACAGGAGCAATAAGGTGCTGTTGAGCTTGTGTAAGATAACAATTAAACCTCAGCTAGTGTTGTATATAGTTCTGTATGCCACATTTCAGGAAGGATGAAAATGCAGAAGAAGTTTGTGAAAGTTTCGCGTCCCTGGATCTAAAGAAAATACATTAGAGAAGTTTTCCCTGGAGCATTGGAGGCTGAGGGGTTACCTTTATAGAGATTTTATAAAATCATTAAGGGCATGGATAGGGTAAATATACAGTCTTTTCCCTGTGGTGGGGAAGTCCAGAACTAGAGGGCATGGGTTTAGGGTGAGGGGGAAAGATTTATAAGGGACCTAAGGGCAACGTTTTCACACAGAGGGTGGTGTGTGTATGGAATGAGCTGCTAGAGGAAGTGCTGGAGGCTGGTACAATTACAATATTTAAAAGACATCTGGATGGGTATATGAATAGGAAGGGTTCGAGGGATGTGGGTCAAGTGCTGGCAAATGGGACTAGATTAATTTAGGATATCTGGTTGGCATGGACGAGTTTGACTGAAGGATCTGTTTCTGTGCTGTACATCTCTATGACTATTTGGATAGAAACAATATTTAGGATTACGGGCAAAAGCTAGGAAAATAGCATAAAGTCATAATGTTTGTTCAAAGTGCAGTGAAGACACGATGGGCTGAACAGCCTCTAATAAAAAGTCTACAATTTAGAATTAAAAGGAGGGACACTGAACTTCATGTATTAGGTAAGATCCTATCAGAAATGGAATAAAAAGAAGAGCAATGCAAAGGAAGAAGAAAGGAAAAGAGAATTGGAAATAAAGTTTGAATTTGATTGTGAGGAGAGGGAATAACCAAAGAAAAAAGAAAAATGGGGAAATTGAATGTATGATGCTTGAACTCCAATTAATGATCGAATCAGACAACAGCTAAGAGTAAAGGGAAAAAGAGATCATAACTCAGGATGATTCAGATTCCAGTGAATGAATGATTTAACTAGAAATCTATGGTTAGTGCTTAAATATATGGAGGTAGAGTTGGAAGATATTTCACCTCATTTTAAAAAGGTACTTGGACAGACAAAGCGGTCAAAAGATGCTTGGTTCTCTGTGCTGGAGTGTTTCTGATGGTATAGCTATGAATATACTGTATAAACCAATTTGTCAGAAGAACAATCTGCAGACTATGAAATGGGTAAAAAATATACAATTCAATGTTTTTGAACTTGTCCCTGAAGCTTATTAGTTTAAAATGTAAGATGCAAGGACAAAATCTAATCACGCATTCTTAGAATATACAAGAGAAAAAGAAATTGAGATCAATAGTTTCAGTCTCTGACGTTAGAGAACATTTTTGAGTGCAAGGGAAATTATGATTCTAAAGGAATTCAGAAATAGTACCCAAGTAAACCACAAGGCTTATTTAAATGAGCATCACATATTAAAGGTCAGAGAATAAGCAGTTCTTGCAGATACTGATATCCCATAGACTATTACGTGCATGTAGATGGTCATATGGGAATCTGCAAAGAAATTGGAGGAATAGAAACTTTGCAGATGGAAGAGTTCAGTTTAATACCTGCAACAAAGGAGCACCATAATAATAAAGGAGAAAGCCTATAATCTAAAAACAATATAAAGAAAATAATACACTTCCATTGTAATAAGGCTGGACATACAAAAGCTAATTGTTGGCAGTTAAATGGGAGACTAATTGCAGTACTAAGAATGCTTAAGAAATTCTCAGAAAATGTGTATTAGGAAAGAAAATGAGTGTTAAAATGATGTCTATTAAAAATGAAGCAATGAATCTGGATAATCAGGAATATGTTTCCTCACCTTTTGGTCAAAATTCAGACCATGAGAGGTTCTGAATATTTTATTTCAAAAGGAGTGGTAGTTCCTTATTCTTTAAATTGAAGAGAGAAACTAATGGACACTAGTTAATCACTTGTTGGCTAATTATACAACTTTTCTTCTAGAGAGCCAGTGAAGGAGAAAATAGTATCTGGAGGTATACACCATGTCCATCAGGTAGTAGTCCCATCTGAGTATCATAACAAACATTGAGTGGCTCATTTGGTATTAATAAAACATGGGTTAATATATCAAAACATTCTTATTGGCCAAGATTACATAAAGATGTCATTTTTTGCCAAACATGCAATACATAGGGTAATAGGGAAAACCCATCTACACCTCTAATTCTGATATTAGCTTTCAACAATCATGTTAATGGGGTCTTAATAGATTATGTAGGACCCTTACCTAAAACTAGGAGCAGGCATCCGTATATTTTAACAATTATGAATGTGATTTCCTGAAGCAGTGCTTTTGGGGAAAATTATGGTAAAAGTGGTCATGAAAATGTTTTTCGGTTTTTTTAAATGAGATGACACAAAATACAATCAGATCAGGGTTCACATTTTATGTGACAAATATTCAAAGAGATAATAGTTTAGGAGTAAAACGACTTATGTCTTCAGTTTAATACCTGGAGTATTGGAAAGATGGCATTAAACTTTGAAGAGCAGGATCACAACTTATCAGAAATGTCCTATTGAGGAGAATAAAGGAATTCCTTTGTTACTGTTTACTGTAAGATATGTCCTAAATGAGTTCATGGGATTCAGTCCTTTTAAACTGACATGAACATGAGGTGAGAGCTGCTTTAATTGATTGAAGAAAAAAATGTATAAACAAAGCTCGGAGACTACACTTCCAGCCTATGTTTAAAAGTTTCAGAAAGAAACTAACCAAGCCGTGAGAGTTGCCAAAAAACATTTGTAGTGAGTACTCCAGACAATAGAGAATCAGCTAGTATCAATAAAATGTTAGATAATACGACGGGACTATAGTCAGGATAGACCTGTAGAGCTGCCTCCTCTGTTTAGCACGCAAGAACAGCGTGTGTTGTAACTTAATCAGGTTGATACCTTGCTTTGGGGCAAAAATAGAAATTGCTGGAAAAGCTCAGCAGGTCTGGCAGCGTCTGTGGAGAGAAGTCAGAGTTAACGTTTCGGGTCCAGTGACCCTTCCTCAGAACTTCATTTTGAGTCATCTGGTCTGAAGATGATTTTCAGTGCTCGATATTCTGGTATTATTCCACAACTGGTCACTAGATGGAGCATCAGCAAAAGCGAACGGTCCCAATGGGGCCCACTGCATCGGGGATATCAGGGGCACCAACCCATATTCTAACATCAAATCCTGCAAATGCTGAAAATCTGAAACAAAAACAAAGTAGTGGAGAAATTCAACAGGGCTGGCAGTATCTGTGGAGAGAAAAACAGTTAATGTTTTGAGTCTGGTCCTGAAGAAGTCATATCAGACTTGAAACGTTGACTCTGTTTCTGTCTACACTATGATCTTTTACTATAAATTCTGAGTCCTATCCTGCCCCCTTAGCTACCTGACGGAGCACCGCTCCGAAAGCTTGAACTTCCAAATAAACTATAACCTGCCGTGTGAATTTTAATTTTGTCTACAGATGTTGCCAGACCTGCTGAGTTTCTTCAGCATTTCCTGTGTTTGTCTCCCATTCTACCAGTCCTATGGGAATATTCTTTCTCTTTATTGTGTAATAATTAAGCAAAGCTTTTTTTTCTTTGAGCACTTTTTCAATATCAGCCGCAATCGTTCACGAAATAAGATCTTCGTTTGTAGTTTAATAGCTCATGGCATTTTCATTCTTGTCCTCCGGGTGTCGCTAATGAGGTGAGCTTTTATCGCCCAATTTTAATTTCCCTGATTTGACGCAAACTTTCTTCAGTGTCATTGAATGATGCAGCTGGAGGGTGGTCATTCGGCCCATCAGTCCTCCTGAGTCCGAATATGTGTGTGACAATGCAGTTTCATATAGCCCAGATTGGAATTCCTTTGCTGAGGTTATTAGTTAAGTCGGTAGGGCTCCTTGGATGCTGCCTGAACTGCTGTGCTCTTCCAGCACCACTAATCCATTTTCTGAAACACCCAACTTTTCGTGATGTGTATCTTTTTTAAGCTTGGTTGCAGCATTTCATCTTCAGATTTTTCTAAACGGAATTCAAAATCACAAACCACTAACGCTCATATTGGATAGTACCAGTCCGGTACTATAACCGTGGCAGTATAGCATTGTTCATATGTTGGAGGTGACATTTCACTCTTCCTAATCAATTTATAAAAGTATTCCATTTTTTGAAATAAAACGTTGGCAGTGCCCTCAGTTCTGAAAGTCATACCGGACTCGAAATATTTGTTTCTCCACAGATGCGGACTTTCTCTTACAGTCTATGTATAACAGCGCCTTGCTAATTCAGTTCACTGAGTATCTATCGATAGTGACTATACTTCATATGGGTGTTAAGCACTTTGGGACATGGATGGCGGTACATAGATTGCACGTATGTCTGTTTTAAACCATATAAACTGGGCAGTCTAGGGTTTCCCCTTGGCTGGTGCAATAATGGAGGGCTGACGGTTGTCCTCCGTGGTTCTCAACCGGGGAGGAATAAAATCAGCCAATGTTCACACTCCTGAGCCTTCCCCTGCTCAATCACAGGACTGTAATCCACTTTTAACCCGCGTCTTAAGGACAGTAGCGAGAGCAAGAAATGTAGGGAGCTACATTAGCGGCACTGTTTTTAGTTGATTGTATATGTGTATTTAATGTACAGCATGTTAGTTCGGGGCCATCGTGCAGAAAGTGTTACATTTCAGGATGTAAGAAACGTGAATAGCGATTGCAAATGTAAATCAGTTTGTTCATGAATCCAGCAAGAATCCCCACTCCTTTCATTTCAGCTTTCAATTTCCTTGGGCTCCCGGCATTTAAATAAACTGCAAACTAATGTATTTGCTATAAAGGGATTGATGAAGTTGGCAACTTTTTTTTGGTAAGTGTTTCTCAAAATGCGACCGTTTAAATAATCGGAGTCTCTTCACAATATTAACAGCTCAATTCCCATCTACTTTCGTAAATTGTCCCCTTGCTTTCTGAAACGACTGTAGATATCTTTGTGGTGCAGTTTCACACCTTCCTAGTGATGCGATTGGCCTCAGAAAGCTGGAGAGCAGCCAATCTCATGTGTCATATCAGTCCAATGTAATTGATAGTACTCAGCGTGAAACTGACTGGAAGCGGGTTGCACGAGTTACTTACTCAAGAGTGGAAATTAGAAACTTTGAAAACATTTCCCAAAGTTTTCAAAAGCTGGATTCTCGATGCTATCGCCGTCTGCTTGAAAAAAGGCGATGGAAGTAATTTCATAGGGGCAGGAAATTAAAGAAAAGAGCGCATTTCTGGACAAGATGACCAAGTTACAGGTGTTGGAAATATACTTAGTGTGGATTGTAAATGGTGTTACCTCACAGTCAGGTAGGTGGAGTCGACCCTATGCTTTCTGTCTTTTTAAAAAATCTACAATTGTAATCTTATTTCTGTTTTGTGTCCCAAAACGGTGCTCTCAAACTTTTTGATGAAACTAACTTGGGGGCGTTACTTCTTTCCGGGTGATTTTAAAAAGTATCTTTTTGTAAAAGAGGGAAAAATCTAATGACAAGCCTTTTATTTGGAGACGGAAACTGGGAGTTATAAAAACCTGTTTGCTTAGGATTTTTGCGCAATCACCTAACGATAAACTGAGGCTGTTGTGTGGGAGCGCCTGCTTCAGGTTGGCTGCAGTTTTCCATGGCCTGACTCTCGGTGTGTGAACAGGTCGGAAAGATCAGGTTCATGGGCTATCAGTTCAAGCTCATGTGAACGTGAAGTGAGCACCAACCTCGGGTAACCTTCGAAGTTCACGCGGACTTTTCCCCAAAGCCCCCCTCTTGCTGGGGTAGAGCTAAGGGTGGGATTTCGCGTGTGACAGGCTGCAAGTTTGACCGCACTGGGTCACAAGAAATGTTGAATTATTTCAGCTTTTATCCCCCTAATGTGTGTATAGGGAATTGAACTGAACTGCGAAGTGGCTCTTTCCAGAAGCATTCAGCCGAGTTCTCGTTTAAAGCCATTTCATGATGTTTCGTGTCTATTTCATCCCAGCAGGAGCCTCCGGGCGCTTCTGTAGGTCGAACAATGTTGCCAATTTTCCCCATCTCCCTTTCCCCGAAATCGTGCCTTTTTTTATTCTTCCGCTGGCAGAGTCACTGACACTATGGGATTCAGTGTAGAGAGCAACTTGGATCCTCGCTGTAAGTTTTAGACTGTTTCAACCCCTGTGCTCATGACACTGACAAAGTGAACTTGTGATTCACAAGAGCGACAGAAGAGCTCAATGAATCCTGGTCTGTCTGTTTTCTAGCTCTTGGGAGACCTGTGCACAGGAGTTGGAGTCAGAGTTACAAAGTTGTATTTTTAAAAAAAGATAATAGCCACTGCGGTTCTGTAAATACTTGTCCCTCTTTGCAAATCAGTTCGTGCACTTTACTCTTCCAAATAATTCACTGCATGGTGAGATACTAACTAGAAAGATGCAAATCTTCCTGCATTACAAGAACACTTATTCTGTTTATTCATGCCTTGTATGTTTCAACTCTTCTGGGAATATCAATAGTTCCTTTTAAATGTTAATTGAGTGCTGCCAGTGAGTTGGAGGTTTCACTTGTTTAAGTGAACACTTGAGAGGACAGGTAAATATCTTCTTCATGGATCAGGTGAACTTTGATTTTGAATTTTTGTTATTGCCTGCAGAAACTTGCAAGTTGAACCCTTTCTTTCCAAAGCTGCCCTTTTCTGTTACAATAAAGGTGCTGACCTGTTTAACTAACACTTTGCTGGGATACACTGAGGTGGTGTGGTTCACAGAGTTGCATTCACACTTTTATGGCTTTTTCCAAGTGGAATTGAAAACATTTCTCTGTCTCTGGAAAGTGTTTTAGGGTATCTCTCTCTATGCTAGAGGTTCTATATGAATGTAGATTGTGTTGGTGATGCAGCCAACTGCCACTTGTTGGAACACAGGAGCACAATCTAAGCAAGTGTGGTCCAGTGACCCATCCAGTTTGTTCTTTCTGCAGCCTGTATATATCACACCCTGTTTATTTCTCATCCTGTTCAATCCACAATCTAATAAATGCTCAGTTAGGAGGCACCAAGTGACGTGCTCCTGTCGAGGAGATGAAAATCCAACCAGGGAGTCATGTCTGAAGCATCATGGGTGGCACCTCCAAGAGAACATGATGCCCACTTAGCTTTCTGGCAGTTGGTACTATGATCAGCTGAACCTGGCACTTTCTGCCACAGTATTGAAAGGACCCAATCAAAGTCCTAAATGTTCTCTCTGACTGTAGCTTTGGGATACTTTCTGTTCCCATGAATGAATGAAACAAGGATTTAAATACACTAAATAAATGCAAGTTGTTACATCCATTCATTGTAAGAGTTGTTTCTTTATCTGGTATTTTATAAAGGCAGCATTTCGTTCGGGACTCTGTATGAAATGTGATTTGACTCAGACAAAACACTAGATACAATGTAGCACAATTTCCTCTTCAAGACCACAACTTTGCATAAATCTCCATGAACGAGAAACTCTAATCTCCAGGACTGCAGATGCTGGAGATTAGAGTCGAGAATGTGGTGCTGGAAAAGCGCAGCAGGTCAGGTAGCATCTGAGGAGCAGGAGAATGGACATTTAGGGCAAAAGCCCTTCATCAGAATGGGGCTGTGAGGCAGGGGGGTGGGGCTGGGGGAAGGTAGCTGAGAGTGTGATAGGTGGAGGTAATGCTGATAGGTCGGAGGGGAAGTAAGAGCAGATTAGTGGGAAGGAAGATGGACAGGTGGGACAGATCATGAGGACGGTGCTGAGCTGGAAGGTTGGAACTGGGATAAAGTAGGGGGAGGGGAAATGAGGAAGCTGGTGAAATCCACATTAATGCCATGGGGTTGGAGAGTCCCAAGGTGGGCAATGAGGCGTTCTTCCTAGAAGTATCGGGTGGTGAGGGAACAGCGGTGGAGGAGGACCAGGGCTTGGATGTCCTTTGCGGAGTGTGAGAGGGAGTTGAAGTGTTCAGCCATGGGGCGGTGGAGTTGGTTGGTGCAGGTGACACGGCGATGTTCTCT
Source organism: Chiloscyllium plagiosum (assembly GCF_004010195.1). Classification (NCBI taxonomy): domain Eukaryota; kingdom Metazoa; phylum Chordata; class Chondrichthyes; order Orectolobiformes; family Hemiscylliidae; genus Chiloscyllium; species Chiloscyllium plagiosum. The sequence continues at coordinate 6,842,929 of NC_057752.1, forward strand.
GAAGCTCTCTGCGAGTCGGTGTGGAAGGAGGTGTAGTTCAGATAGCTGTGGGAGTTGGTGGGTTTGTAGAAGATGTCAGTGTTGAGTCGGTCACCATTGATGGAGATGGAGAGATCCAGGAAGAGGAGGGAGGTGTCTGAATGGTCCTGGTGAACTTAAGGTCGGGGTGAGATGTGTCGGTGAAGCTGATGAACTGTTCAGCCTCCTCGTGGGAGCACAAGATGGCCCCAATGCAGTCATCAATGTCGCGGAGGGTAAAGGTGAGGAATGGTGCTGGTGTAACTACGGAAGATAGAGGGGGCCCAGGGAAACAAAAGTCTTGGAGGTGGTGGAGAGCATAGGTTGTGCCTTGAATGTATGTGGGGAGTTCCTGGACTGAGGGGATAAGACAGTATCGAGGTAGGTGGAGATGAGTTCGGGGAGGCAGGAGCAGGCTGAGACGATGGGTCAACTGGGGTAGTCAGGCTTGTGGATTTTGGGCAGGAAATAGAACTAAGATTGGAAGCTGTGTGTGGAATATCCCCTGAGGTGGTGAGGTTGTGTACAGTCTGGAAAATGATGGTTTGGTGATGGGGGCTGAGGTCGTGGTCGAGGAGGCAGTAGGAGGAGGTGTCTTTGAGTTGGCGCCTGGCTTCAGTGGTATAGAGGTCAGTGCACCAAACTACCTCTCCCCCCATTCCCCCCCCCCCCCCCCCCCCCCCCCACCCACCACTGTCCGCTGGTTTGATGGAGGTTGGGGTTGGAGCAGAGGGAGTGGAGGGCTGCGCGTTGTGAGGGTGAGAGGTTGGTGTGGGTGAAGGGAGTGGACAGATTGAGGTGGTCACTGTCCCAGCAGCAATTGGAAATAAACTCCTCGACCACAACCTCACCTCCCATCACCAAACCATCATCTCCCAGACCATCCACAACCTCATCATCTCAGGGGATCTCCCACCCACAGCTTCCAACCTCATAGTTTGCGAACCCCGCACCGTCTCCCCAAGATTCACAAGTCTAACTACCCCGGCTGACCCATTGTCTCGGCCTGCTCCTGCCCCACCGAACCCATCTCCACATACCTTGATACTGTCCTATTCCCCCTGGTCCAGGAGCTCCCCACATATATTTGGGACACCACCTATGGCCTCCACATCCTCCAAGCCTTTCGTTTCCCTGGCCCCAACACCTCATCTTCACCATGGACATCCAATCCCTCTACACCTCCATCTGCCATGACCAGGGCCTCCAAGCCCTCCGTTTCTCCCTCTCTTGATATCCCCACAAGTATCCTTCCACTGATGATCTTATTCCTTTGGCTGAACTGGTCCTCACCCTCAATAATTTCTCCTTTTGAATCCTCTCACTTCCTCCAGACCAAAGGGGTAGCCATGCGCACCCATATGGGCCCCAGCTATGCCTGTCACTTTGTCGGCTACGTAGAACAGTCCATCTTCCGTACTTACACCAGCACCATTCCCCAACTTTTTCCTCCACTACATTGATGACTGCATCAGCTGTCATCTTTCAGACAAGACCCATCTGCCCTCTACCCATCAGCTATGACCTATTTGAAAAAGATGAGGATAATTCTCCCTGGTGGCCTGACCAATATTTCTCTCTTGATCAACATCAAAAAATCAGACAATGTGACCATTATCAAATTGTGCACAGGATCGAGAATTGTTACAGTGCAGAAAGAGGCCATTCATCTCATCACTGGCTTTCCAAATGTCTAGACCACCTAGTGGCACTCCCTGGCTTCTCTCTACAGTCCTTCCCATAGTCTTTCCTTTTTTTTTAAAACAACAATACAATTTTGTCTTGAAAGCCTCAATTTGAATTTGCCCCACCATACTCTCAGGCTGTGCTTTCCAGACCCTAACCACATACTGTGTGGGAAAAGAAGGTTTTCCTTATGTCACCATTGCCGTTTTTGCTAAATGAAATGAATTAATAAATCACAATTCAATTATATCCATTCGAGGTATAAATGTCCTTTTTTTTTCCAGACCCTTTGGCTCTACCCAGAGGTTCAAAGATGGGCCATTCCATTGTGTAAGTTTTCTCACTGGCAATGTGGCCTTGTAAGATGAGCACCAATTATCTTTTAACAATAATTATTCCAAGCTTGTTGGATTTGCTCTCACTTTAAGATTGTTTACTAGTTTCTTAATATCATCTTATCTTCCATTTAACCTATTACTATCCAAAGTAAAAGTTATTAACAAGAACAGAAATTTCTGGAAAAATTCTGCAGGTCTGGCAGCATCTGTGGAGAGAAAGCAGAGTGAACATTTTGGGTGCCATGACCCTTCTTCAGAACTGAGTAAAGGTTGTTATATGACCTAAAACTAAAGGTACTCTCTCAATCACGTGAATTGTGCAAATAGATATTTGCAAAAAGGTCACCAAGAAAAATCAGTTTCAAAGAGACCTTGGAGTGCAGGCTTATAGCTCCTTGAAAGTAGAGTCGCAGGTAGATAGGATAGTGAAGAAGGCGTTTGGTATGCTTTCCTTTATTGGTCAGAGTATTGAGTACAGGAGTTGGGAGGTCATGTTGCAGCTGTGCAGGACATTGGTTAGGCCGCTGTTGGAATATTGTGTGCAATTCTGGTCTTTCTATCGAAAACTTGAAAGGGTTCAGAAAAGGTTTACAAGGATGTTGCCAGGGTTGGAGGATTTGAACCAAAGGGAGAGACTGTACAGGCTGGGGCTGTTTTCCCTGGAGCGTCGGACGCAGAGGGGTGACCTTGTAGAGGTTTATAAAATTATGAGGGCCATGGATCAGGTAAATAGACAAAGTCTTTTCCCTGGGGTGGAGGAGTCCAGAACTAGAGGGCATAGGTTTAGGGTGAGAGGGGAAAGATATAAAAGAGACCTAAGGGGCAACTTTTTCACGCAGAGGGTGGTACGTGTGTGGAATGAGCTGCCAGAGGATGTGGTGGAGGCTGGTACAATTGCAACATTTAAGAGGCATTTGGATGGGTATATGAATAGGAAGGGTTTGGAGGGATATGGGCCGGGTGCTGGCAGGTGGGACTAGATTGGGTTGGGATATCTAGTCGGCATGGATAGGTTGGACTGAAGGGTCTGTTTCCATGCTGACTCTAATTACATTTGGACCAGCCGTACAGAAGCAGCTTGTGGAGGTTAGCTGTGTGCAATGGCCCTGTTTCTTACATTACAACAGGGACTCCACTGCAACAAGTATTTCATTGGGTATAATGTGCTTTTGAGGTGTCGGGTGGTCATGAAAGTTGCTCTACAAACACAAATCTTCCTTTATCTTTTCCAAGAATTCAGATTCCTAAGTCTAGTTTGTTAAGCTGAAGCTATTTTGATTTCTGCTTGCTTACTTTCGTGAAATTGAGTTAACAAGGAGGTAAAACAGCCGAAGGCTAATAGTTTCCCTTGGTCATAGTAAATCCTTTCAGACTCTTGCAAGAGCTGTTTCACCCCTCTCTATCTTCAAAATTTAGAAAGCTTTTTTTGAGCACTTTTATGGAGGCTCTTTCTTCAGTTCCCTTACCAAAGGCAGATCTGATCCACAGCACCATGATCTCCTCCACAGTTAGGGTCAAAGAGACAGGTCTGTGATCCACTGCAGCCAGAACAGGATCAACTTGATCCACGACGACTGCCTAGCAACCGCCCCTGCTTGTTGCAGTCTGGAGCTCTGCATAGCGATGGCAGAGACTCCACTTTCTTTGTGTTGCTTGGCTGACCATGAATCTCTCCTGCCCTTGCCCACCTGGCATTGGCCTGGGGTAGCAGGATTTTCAGGTCAATACTCAACCCATTTGGCCATGTTCTGAACAAATATTCTATGCCTATCAAGTCCTGCAGTGGAAGTTGAGCTTCTGGCTTGGAGATAAGTTGCCATAGCCCATTGAATCATAACAGCACCTCTTGAAGCTCGTGCAGCTTCGAAAAGGCAGTTCAGCATAAGTCAGCAATTTCAAGTTCAATGTGGAGCTGCAAACTGGGAAGATCCCACATTTGTTTCCAAATATTGTGCACAGCTGATTTAAGCCTGGACAGCTGCTGGTAAGCTATTATCAGCATCTACAGTTGATGGTTTTTCCTCCCCGTTGAAGGTCCTTCTGATTGCTATTCAGCTCCTGCAGGAGAGGGTACAAGAGTATGGACTTGTGAGACCTCCTCTGCCCCTTTGTAAAAACTTTCTCTCATCCCCTGTAAAGAAAAGGCACTAAGGTTGAGACTGTCGGGATCCACTCAGCTCTTCTCAAATGAGTGTCAGCCCCTTCCTGAGAGAAGCGAGTCAAGTCCGGGGAAAAAAAAAGTCCTGTGTTTCAGAGATATTAAGTTCCAGTATCTTTGGAATGTTTCCAAAAACAGCTTTAGGAGAGAGTTACTGTAGATGTGTTTTAAAGCATCGTGCATTCGCGCATTTCTTTTTGAAGATACGTTTGAGCTGAAAGGCAATTCAGATGTCTGAGCTGACTTTGGTTTTCTTTAGCTTGTTTTGGTGATTTATAACCACAAGCCTCCTTTTTGTTAAATAACTTGTTCTACACAGCGGGGTCTTCCCTTATGGATTCTGAATAGCAGTCGGTCTGAAGACACAAGGAGGTTTTTTTTTCAAAAAGGCTACCTGACGAGTAGCTGTGACAAGAGGTCACAGTGACTAATGTGGGCAAGTGTGACATGTTTTTTTTATAAATAACCTTGTGACGATCAGTGTTATTTAAATTAGAGTGAATTTGATCATGACTTCACTTCTTTATGCTCATTCTTTCGTGAAATAAAGCACTTTATCATTTGTATTGGGCCTGTCTCGCCAAGGATTGTCTGTCTGCATTTGAACAGATTGAAGGAGAACCCATTTGAAAGACCAAATTCACCAGTTCAAGCTGCAAGGACATAATGTTACACCCTGGGTTATACCATACTGATTCAACCAGCCATATGCAGTAAACACCGTGGGTACAAGGAACGGTCAGAGGCTGGGAATTCTGCAATGACAAACTCCTGAAAGCTTGTCCACCATCTACAAGGCACAAGTCAAGAGTGTG
>NC_057752.1:6848443-6856540 GCF_004010195.1 Chiloscyllium plagiosum
TCCTGATAATTGACAATGAATTCACAGTCGTCATTAAACTCTTACTTCCAGATTTTTATTGAATTCAAATTCTGCCATGATGGTATTCGAACCTAGGTCCCCAGAACATTAACTGGGTCTCTAGATTAACAGTCCAGCGATAAAACCACTTGGCCATCGTCTCCCCTCTTGCTCAATAGCAGCAGTGTGCACTATTCACATGATGCACTGCAGAAACTCACCAAACAGCACCTTCTAAACCCATGACCACTACCATCTAGAAGGATGAAGGCAGCAAATACAGGGGAAAACCACCATCAAGATCCCCTCCAGGTCAGTCACTACCCTCATTTGGTAATATATCGCCATTCCTTCAGTGCCGTTAGGTTAAAACCTGGAAGTCTCTCCCTCACGGCATTGTGGATATACCTACACCAAATGGATTGGAGTGATTCCAGGAGGCAGTTTACCACAGCTGCTGCTCATGGGCAACTAGGGATGGGTAATAAATCTAAAAATTCCTGATGAAGGGCTTTTGCCCGAAACGTCAATTTTTCCTGCTCCTCAGATGCTGCCTGACCTGCTGTGCTTTTCCAGCACCACTCTAATCTAGACAATAAATATTCACAGCCAGCGAGCAACACAAACATCACACACATTACTATTAAAAAAAGTGTGATTAAAAAGGCAAATGGAATGTTGGTATTTAATATCAAGGGGAAACTGTACAGATGTGCTGCCATATTTATGCAGGACCTTAGTGAGATCGCATCTGGAGTTTTTGCCTTCTTATTTAATGAGGGTTATAATAGCATTAGAAGCAGTTCAGAGAAGGTTCACTCAACTGACACTGAAATAGAATGGTTATTTGATGAGAAAATATGGAACAAGTTGGGTCTACATTGCAGTTTAGAAGAATAAGGGGTGACTTTATTGAAACAAAGAGCTTGAGGGAACTTGACAGAGTAGCTGTTTCTCAATGTGGACAAGTCTAGAAGTAGGGGATAGTTTAAAATTAGTGGTCTCCCATTTTAGACAAAAGGTGAGGAGCTTCATCTCCCCCTCAATGGGCCATTAGTTCTTGGTGTTCTCTTCCCGAGAGAGCAGCAGAGGCTCAGTTATTAAATGTATTAAAAGCAGAGTTACAATAATGATCAACATTGATTATGAGTGACAGGCACGAAATTGGAGTTGAGCCCTGAATTAGGTCAGTCAGGATTATACTGAACAGTTGAACAGGCTCAAAGGGCCAAATAACCTATGCCTGCAGCCAATACTTGTATTTACATTTAGGTTCAAAACAAAAACTAATACTATTTTACAAATAAGTCTACCATGGGGCACGGTGGCTCAGAGGTTAGAACTGCTACCTCACAGCTCCAGGAACCCAGGTTTGATTCCACCCTCAGGAGACTTTTTGTGGGGAATTTGCACATTTTCCCAGGGTTTGTGGGGCTTTCGGCCAGATTCTCTGTTTTCTCTCACAGTCTGAAGTGTGGTAAGGTGAATTGGCCATGCTAACTTGTCCTGTCATGTCGACCGGATGTGCAGGCTAGGTGGATTAGGGGGTTAGCAATGGGGAATGCAGGATTACAGGGATAGGGTGGCGGGGGTAAGATCTGGATGGGATGCTCTTCGGAGGGTCAGTGTGGACTTGATGGGCTGAATAACCTGCTTCTACACCGTAGGGATTCTATTTTATAGTTCTAAAACATTATCACCACTGTGACATCAACTGCAGGATTTATTTTTTTAAATTTGGGTTTCTGACTTTTGGGTTAGTAATTAGTGAAGTTAATTACTAATTTGCAAGTATTTCTGTAACTATTTTCTTTTAAAAACCAAGGAAGTCCGGCTTTAAAGCGTATGGGTTTTATGCACTACTAATGGGCTTTTGCTTATTTAGATGGATTTGCGACCCAGTGTGGCAAATAATGGGGCCACGAGGTTTGTTAGAGTTCTGGAACTTGATTTTTGTTTTAAGCTCAATGGAAAAGTCTATACCTTAGAGAGGAAGACTTTTGACTGAATTGGGCAGCCCTGTTACGTTTTTGATTCTTGAGAGCACTTTCCTACGACACCATACTGTTTCAAAGGTTACCCAGGAGTGAAGAGTTAGTATTAATCCTAAAAACAGATATGTGGGAGGTAAGACCCTGAAGAGGTTACTTAAAGCTGAGTACATTTAAACAAGTATATAATAGCTTCAGGAAGGAACTATCTGTAGTTCCAGTCGACAAGCTGAAGTCACAAGCTATTCGGTACTACAAAGTTACGAGGCTCTGCTATTGCATGCTTTATAACAGTCTCTAACATTTTCCCAATAATAATCATTAAGTTAATTTGCCTGTATTTACTGATTTTTCTTAAAAATAAAAGTGTTAGTCTGGCAGTGTTCATTCTTCTGGGACTTTTCCAGAATTTAAGGATTCTTGGAAGATTACTACCAGTACATCCGCTCTCCATAGCCATTACTTTTAAAATCCTCAGAGGCAACCTAAGATTCAATGGATTTATCAGCCCTATCCCAATTAATTTCCCTGGTACATTTTATCTTGTGATCATTATCATATTCATTTCCTCCTCTCCCAATTTATTCTTTGTTCTACGGTATAACTCCTGCTCGGGGGCCTGGAGATTACTCCCACCAGCGTATTCTTCCCCTTGTTATTTCTTAGATCCACCATATTGATTCTACACCTTCTGATCCTTGATAGTTTCTTGCCATTGCACTTATCCCATCTAGTACTGGAGCTACCGCACCACACTTCCCTTCCTTCCTGTCCTTTTCAAAAGTCACATACCTTGGAATAGTTCCCAGCTTTGATCTCTTTGTAATCATATCCATGAATGTCTATTTGTGCGGTTAGCTTATTTATTTTCTTCCCAATACTACGTGCATTGTAGTAAAGAGCCATTCATTTTGCTTGTTTATCCCCCTCCTTGAACTTATTTACTGCTTTTGACAGCTAGTGCCAAAATTGGGAAAGCTGTCTCAGAGACTAGTCAAGTAACAGCCTGACATAGTCACACACATGGAATCATACCTGAGAAACAATATCCCATTACCATCACCATCCCTGGATGTGTTCTGGGGACACTACCACTGTCCTACGTGAGCCCCATCAAGCCACAGAATCAATCCTGGTTCAATGAGCAGCACATGCCCAGTGACACCCAGTTTGGATTCCACAAGGGCCACTCAGCTCCTGACCTGATTACAGCCTTGGTTCAAGCATGGACAAAATAAAAACTGAATTCCAGAGGGGAGGGGAGAGTGACTGCCCTTGACACCACAGCCGCATTTAACCAAGTGTTGCATCAGAGAGCCCTAGCAAAACTGGAGACACTGGGGATCATGGCGAAAATTCTCTCTGCTGGTTAGAGTCATACCTGGTACATAAAATGGCAGTTGTGGTCGTTGGAAGTCAGTTATCTCAGCTCCACTACAGCAATGCAGAAGTTACTCAGAATAGTACCTTCAGCCCCACTATCTTCAGCTGCTTCATTAAAGACCTTCCTCCAGTAGGATCAGAGGTGGGTTGTTTACCACTGGCAGTACAATGTTCAGCATCATTCACAACTCAGAGTCAAGAGTGTAGTGCTGGAAAAGCACATCAGGTCAGGCAGCATCCGAGGAACAGGAGAATCAAAGTTTTGGGCATAAGCTCTTCATCAGGAATGAGGCTTGTGGGTCAGGGCTGAGGTTTGGGGGAAGATAGCTGAGAAAGCGATAGGTGGATGAAGGTGAGGGAGAAGACGATAGGTCGGGGGGGGGAGAAAGAGAGAAAGTGTGATAGATGGGTCCAGAGAGCGGTGCAGAGTTGAAGGCTTGGGACTGAGATAATGTGGGGGGGGGGGGGGAGGGGAAATGAGGAAGCTGTTGAAATCCACATTTATCCCAAGGCAGAATATGAGGCGTTCCTCCTCCAGGCGTCGGGTGGTAACAGTTTGGCGGTGGAGGCGGCCCAGACCTGCATGACCTTGACAGAGTTGGAGGTGGCATTGAAGTGTTCTCTGAAACGATCTGCAAAATGGCGTCCAGTCTCCCCGATATACAGGAGACCACACTGGGTGCAACGGATGCAGTAGATGACATTGGGAGAAGTACAGGCAAATTTCTGACTGATGTGAAATGATCCCTTGGGGCCTTGTACAGAGGGGAGGGGAGTGGTGTGGGCACAGGTTTTGCACTTCCTATGGTGGCAGGGAAAGGTACTAGGAGTGGGGGGGGGGCTGGTGGGGGGTGTGGACCTGATAAGGGAGTCACGGAGTGAATGGTCTTTTCGGAACGCTGACGGTGGCGCGTGAAGTGGAGGAAATGCACTGGAGGACATCGTCAACCACGTGGGAAGGGAAGTTGTGATTGTGGAAGGAGGTGGCCATCTGGGACTTTGAGGTGGAATTGATCATCCTGGGAACAGATGTGGCGGAGGTGGAGGATTTGGGAATAAGGGATGGTAATTTTACAGGAGGTAGGATGGGAGGTGTAGTCTAGGTAGCTGTGCGAGTCAGTAGTATATGCCTGTGGTTAGTCAGTTGCCAGAGACGGTGATGGAGGGGTGCAGGAAGGGGAGGGAGGTTTCCAAGTTGGTCCAGGTGAATTTGAGGTCAGGGTGGAAGGTGTTGGTAAATTTGACGAACTGTTCAACCTCCTCGTGGGAGCACAAGATGGTGCCAATACAGTCATCGATGTAGCAGAGGAACAGGTGGGGGTGTGGTGCTGGCGAAACTGTGGAAGATGGATTGTTCCTCATAACTGACAGAGGCAGGTGTAGCTGGGTCCCATGTGGGTGCCATAGCTACCCCTTTGGTTCGGAGGAAGTGGGAAGATTAGAAGAAGAAAGGTGCCACTCCTAGCACCTTTCCCTGCCACCATAGGAAGTGCAAAATCTACATCCACACCACTCCCCTCACCTCCAACCAAGGCCCCAAGGGAGCCTTCCACATCCATCAGAAATTTACCTGTACCTCTACCAATGTCATCTACTGCATCCGTTGCACCCAGTGTGGTCTCCTCTATATCGGGGAGACAGGATGCCTTCTTGCGGATCGTTTCAGAGACATCTCTGGGACACCCGCACCCACAAACCCCACGGCCCCGTGGCTGAACGCTTCAACTCCCCCTCCCACTCCATCACGAACATGCAGGCCGGGGCCTCCTCCACCACCAAACCATTACCACCCTAGAGGAAGAATGCCTTATATTCCGCCTTGGGATCTTGCAAACACATGGGATAAATGCAGATTTCAACAGTTTTCTCATTTCCCCTCCCCCAACATTATCCCAGTCCCAAGCCTCCAACTCTGCACTGCCCCCCCCCCCGACCTATTATTATCTTCTCCCTCACCTTCATCCACCTATTGCTTTCTCAGCTATTTTCCCCCAAAGCCCACCACTTCCCATTTACCCCTCAGCCCCGACCCACATGTCTCATTCCTGATGAAGGGTTTATGCCCGAAACGTCAATTCTCCTGCTCCTCAGATGCTGCCTGACCTGTTGTGTTTTTCCAGCACTACACTCTTCGCTCTGAGCTCCAGCATCTGCAGTCCTCACTTTCTCCATCATTCACAACTCAATCATAGAGCTGTACCTCATGAAAACAGACCCTTCGGTACAACTCACCCAAGCCAACCAATTAATCTAGTCCCATATCCTTCTAAACCCTTCCTATTCATATACCATCCAGGTGCCTTTTAAATGTTGTAATTGTACCAGCCTCCACCACTTCCTCTGGCAGCTTTCCGTAGATGCACCACCCTCTGCGTGAAATGGTTGCTACTTAGGTCCCTTTTAAACCTTATCTCTCTCATCTTAAACCTATGCCATCTAGTTTTGGACTCCCCCCACACCCTGGGGAAAAGACCTTGTCTATTTACCCTATCCATGCCCCTCAAGATTTTATAAACTTGTACAAAGATCACCCCTCAAGCTCTGATGCTCCAGGGAAAACATCCCCAGCCTATTCACCTCTCCCTATAGTTCAAATCCTCCAACCCTGGCAACATCCTTGTAAATCTTTTCTGAACCCTTTCAAGTTTCACAACATCATTCAGACAGCAGGGAGACCAGAACTGAACACAACATTCCAAAAGTGGCCGAACCAATATCCTGTACAGATGCAACATGACCTCCCAAACTCCTATACTCAATTCTCTGACCAACAAAGGTAAACATAACAAATGAATTCTTCACTATCCTGTCTACCTACAACTCTACTTTCAAGGAACTATGAACCTGCATTCCAAGGTCTCTTTGTTCAGCAACAATCTCCAAGCCCTTACCATTAAGGTGTACAAGTCCTGTCCTGATTTGACTTTCCAAAATGCAGCACCTCTACACTGAACTCCATCTGCCAGTGCTCGGCACATCAGCCTCTCTGATCAAGGTCCTGTTGTAATCGGAGGTAACTTTCTTCATTGTCCGCCACACCATCTGCCAACTTATTAACCAGGCCTCCTATGTTCACATCCAAGTCATTTATATAAATGACAAAAAGCAGTGGACCCAGCACCGATCCTTGTGGCATTCCACTGGTCACAGACCTCCAGTCTGAAACTCAACTCTCAAGCACCACCCTCAGATACTAAAGCAGTCCATATTCAAGTTCAACAACATCTGGATAATATTCAGGCTTAGGCTTACAATTGACAAACATTCGCACCACACAAATGTCAGGCAATCTAATCACTGTCCCTTGACATTCAATGGTGTTACCATCAGAATTCCCCAACATCCTTGGGGGCGGGGTTTACCATTGAGCAGAAAATCAACTGGACTAGCCATGTAAATAGAGTGGCTACAAGACACGGCTAGAAATACTGCAGCGAATAACTCCCCTCCCGACTCCGCAAAGCCTGTCCACCATTTACTACGCACAAGTCAGGAGTGGGATGGAATGCTCCCTATTTGCCTCGATGATAATACTCAAGAAGCTTGACAGCATCCAGGAGGAAGCAGTCCACTTCACTGGCATCACAACCACTTCCTCCATCATCGACACTCAGTAGCACCAGTGTGTACCATCCAGAAGATGCACTGCAGAAATTCAGCAAGGATCCTTCAATAGCACCTTCCAAACCCATGACTACTTCCATCTGGAAGGGCAAGGACAGTAGATGCATGGGAACACCATCACTTGCAAGCTCCCCTCCAAGCACTAACCATCCTAAGTGCAGTTCCTTCAGTCTCATTGGCTCAAAATCCTTGAATATCCTCAACAGCATTGTAGGTCTACCTACAGCACATGGACTGCAGTGGCTCAGGCAGGCAGCTCACTAACACCTTAAATTGCAAATAGGGACAAGCAATAAATGCTGGCCCAGCCCGTGATGCCCATGTCCCAAGTGAATATGAAAAAAAACTTAAAATTATATTCATTATGTAACAGATAAATCAAGAAGTTTCCAAAACCAAACATTTTCATTGCATATGTGGGACGAAACTGGTTGCACTGGTGGAAGCACCAAAAACCAAAAGGACACCAATGTAATGTGATGGACAAAAGTAGTAATGGTGAAATTGTGCAGTGAATCACTTGGATCTGGAATTGAACGCCGGAGTGTGGTGGAAGCAGATTTTAAAAGGGAACTTTGAAAAGGAATCTGAAAAGAAAACAGTTGCAGGGCTGAGGAGAAGTGCAATTTGATGAATTGCTCTTGCAGAAAACAAGCCAAATGGGTTTCTTCTGTGCACCCACGCCCTCCACCTCCTCCATGATTTTCGCTTCCCCGGTCCCCAATGCCTTATCTTCACCATGGACATCCAGTCCCTGTACACCTCCATTCCCCATCACGAAGGACTTAAAGCCCTCCACTTCTTCCTTTCCCGCCGTACCAACCAGTACCCTTCTATTGACACCCTCCTTCGACTGATTGAACTGGTCCTCACCCTGAACAACTCCTCTTTCCAATGCTCCCACTTCCTCCAAACCAAAGGAGTAACCATGGGCACCTGCATGGGCCCCAGCTATGCCTGCCTCTTCGTAGGATATGTGGAACAGTCCACCTTCCGCAGCTACACTGGCACCACCCCCCCACCTTTTCCTCCGCTACATCGATGACTGTATCGGCGCTGGAGGTTGAACAGTTCATCCACTTTACCAACACCTTCCACC
>NC_057752.1:6857330-6874355 GCF_004010195.1 Chiloscyllium plagiosum
TCTTCCTGACCTCTCCGCCCCCACCCCACTCCGGCCTATCACCCTCACCTTGACCTCCCTCCACCTATCGCATTTCCAACGCCCCTCCCCCAAGTCCTTCCTCCCTACCTTTTATCTTAGCCTGCTGGACACACTTTCCTCATTCCTGAAGAAGGGCTTATGCCCGAAACGTCGATTCTCCTGTTCCTTGGATGCTGCCTGACCTGCTGCGCTTTTCCAGCAACACATTTTCAGCTTCTTCTATGCTTTATCATTCTACAATAAATAAATTCTCCATGTATATAGTTATAATGGAAATTGCAAGTAAACTTACTATATTGGTAATCACACCTCATCACCTATCGAGATGCCCTTGCACAGCGCTAACAGGAGGGTGTAACTGCAGTTTGCTTGCTTCCTTCCTCTTTTTGGCTTTTCCCATATTACATGGGGTTACCTCAAATGTGGTTGATCACCCTTTATATGATCCATCATTTTTGGATTTGGGATAGGAGTTGGAATTAGTGGTTGAGTGTGGAGTTTGTGCTGATTACTGACATTTCCAAAAGCTAACTGTCTTGAATGCATCCAAATTTTCCTTCAGTGTCACACAAGCAACTGGAAGTGCTCAAACAGGTGGAAGCTGCCTGTAGGTCTTAAGATGAGTTTGCGCAGGTGACAGCATGTGGATGAGGAAGAAAGGGGCCAAGGATCGCAGAGCTAGAAAGAGGAATAATTGCTGGAGATGGTCTGGCTACATCATGATAGGCCAAAGTATAATCCAGCAAGAGAAATCCCATTGAAACTTGTTCCACAGTGGAGACAGTGGCATTGTGCTAATACAGTGAACGAGTAATTCAGGAGGTCAAGTCCAACTGGTAGAATATAAATTCCACTAATAAATTCAGCCAGTTTAGTTCAATAAACACCCTTTAAAGGAAATCTGCCCTTTTTTGGTTTGGCCTACATGAGACTATAAACCAACAGCAACATGGTCAACTCCAAAATATTTGGGAGTGGGGTTTAAGATACTGGCCCTGCCAGTAATGTCCTCATCCTGTGAACAATTTTAAAAATGACTGAACTGCATAATAACAGAGGATTTGGAAGATGATGGGATGGTCGAACCTATCAAAGGCTGCAGAGAAGTCAAGCAGGGTAAAGAATCACAGACAATGCTATTTGTTTCCAAAACTGTTCCATTTCTGTGGAATTCAAACATGGATTCATTGTAAAGGTGGGTGCAGATTTGGGAAGCAATTCATTTAAAGTCTATAAGGAGAAGAAAGGGAGGCTTGGCCTTAAAAGTCAACATTTAGTTTGGCTCAGAACTAAGATTTTAACCTAATAGCCTTCCATCATAGAGACTTACTTTCTCCTTCACTTCTGCATTCAGTTGTTTGGGCCCCACACTCAAATTCCCCTCCATAAACCCCTCTGCCACTGCACCTCCCTGTCCTCAAGATTATCCATAAAGCTCAGATCTTATTCACCCTTTCCCTCTACCCAGCAATTTGTATGCTGTTTTAAACCAACAGCACCATAGCCAATATTTCTACATTAAAAACACAATGTGAATGCCAGCAATGGTCTTTAAAATCTTATTCAACCTTCAACTTCACTGATGTTCCTAATTCCCTTGCTTACATATGCAAATAGCACCAATGTACTTGCTGAAAAAGATGGGCACAAATGGCGCAGGGCTGCAAAATGTGTTCCAATAGAACCATTTACATAATGAAATCCCACTGTACAACAGATGAATCGACTGAAGTGCATAACATTTTTCTAAAAGCTAGTTTCATTGGGATCAGGAATTTTAGTTAAAATGAAAGGTAATAGCTTGCAAGTCTGTACTTGATAGTCCATTGAATCATTGTGCTTTTTTTTGAATTGTTCAAAAAATGATGAGGCTTCTCGAATGTTTCTGGGTAAAATGCAGTAGTACAGAGTTTTCAGATGCAGAAAATGTTTTTTTGGAAGGAGTGGGGGAGGAAAACCTTTTATGCATGAATGAGGAGCTTTTTACAATGGGAATGAATGGGAAATGTTTTGGATCACTGGAATTCTATACAATGAGTGTGCAAGGCAAGTGCTTTGCTCCACTGGATTTCCACACTTTGATCAAGTTTCACTGACATCAACTGTATGCCATTAGTATACTAAACACAAAATTAGAATCATAGCATCCTTACCGGCCATTCGGCCGATTGAGTCCATACCAGTCCTCTGAACAGCATCAGACTCGGTCTCAGACTCAGACCCATCCCATCTCTGTAACCCTGCATCCCCCATAGCTAATCCACCTAGCCTGCACATCCCTGGACACGGTAGGCAATTTGGTATGGCCAATCCATCTAACCTGCATACCTTTGGACTGTGAGAGGATACGGAGCATCAGAAGGAAACCCACGCAGATATGGGGAGAATGTGCACTAGTATGTCTGAAAGTTTCTAACAAAATTACATGCATTAATGGCATAAATCTTATTTGTTCCCCTACCAGAGTCAAAGTATGGCATTTTTAAAAACAGCTGTGCTGTTGTACCATTGCCCAAGAGTCAGAAAGTCTAACAATGTCATGATAATCATTTGGAAAATCATTTTTCATTGTTTCCTTCAAAGGAAACATAAAGAGTAATAGAATTGAAAATACTGGAAATACTTTGTGGATCAAGTAGTAGTGGAGAAATGAAGTACAATGATGTAAGGAGGTCAGCCATATGGACCTCATAGAATGAGTTCCCCAATTGTGGCTGATACCCCAGTTCAATCAGGGAGTGCTGGCTGACAAATATAAACAGAAGTACTCTCAGCGCTGTCACCCCGGGCAGGCTGTCCCAGAGGTGGCCAGAAGGTACGAAGGGCAGTTAGGGAAACTGGAAGATGGGTAGGGCTGTTGTCCTGGAGGTTGGGGAAGCAGGACAGGCTGTCCTAGAGGTGGTCGAAAGGTGTGTCAGGGCGGACAGAGAGCTGAAGGAGCATGGGATGGACCGAGAGCAGGAAGGGGCGTAGGGGCGCAAGGGCGGGCTGCCTTAGAGTGGCCGGAAGGTGGGAGGGACAGGGGGCTTGCTGGGGGTCAGTATTATGTTAGATTAGATTAGATTAGCTTAGTGTGGAAACAGGTTCTTCAGCCCAACAAGTCCACACCGACCCGCCGAAGTGCAACCCACCCAGACCCATTCTCCTACATTTACCCCTTCACCTAACACTACGGGCAATTTAGCATGGTCAATTCACCTAACCTGCATATTTTTGGACTTTTGTAATGTAATTAGACTGTCTTATATGTCATTATTACTGTTTTGTAATGATGGAAACTGGGATTTGAGGTTTGTCCTCATTTCCCTGAAAACTGGTTGAACAGTGGAGTTTGGGGCCTGGCTTTGCTGCTCCTCTCCCTCGTAAAATTGCTGTTTCTCTGTATACAGCTGTTAACGTTAATTGTTTTGTAAACTGTGAATTGATTACTAAAATAAAAAAAGAAATACTAGACCATCTTGTGGTGCAATGGTAACGTCCCTACCCCGACACAGAGAGACCCGGGTTCAAGTCCCACCTGCTCCAGGAGGTGTGAGATTACATCTCTGAACAGATTGGATTAGAAAAATACATTAAATTTTTGGGAGGTTGTGGTTTAATGGTAATATCACTGGACAAGTAATCCTGAAACCTGGTTTAAAAAAGTAGCTCAGTGGCGAGCACTACTGCCTCATAGCACCAGGGATTCAGGTTTGATTCCTGCCTTGGCTGACTGTGCAAACTCTGTGTAGACATTCTCCCAGCGTCCACATGGGTTTTCTCCAGGTGCTCCAGCTTCCTCTCAGTCCAACAATGGACTTCTATTAGGATTTTGTGGCATTATGGTAGTGTCCCTACCTCTGAGCCAGTAGACCTGGGTTCAAGGCCTACTTGCTTTAGAGATGTGTACTAACATTTCTGAACAGGTTGGTTAGAAAATAAATAAACAGGAGTGTCAGAGGTTCTGTTCACTCAGAGCAGACTCTGAGGGAGCTGGATCAGTGGCAATGATTCTCCACGGGTAAATAAAGGGTGGCTTAGTGAAGGGATACTGGCCTCTGTGGAGTTATTTCAGTGGCAACGTGAGAAAAAAGTACTTCCTGAAGAAATGTACTCGCAACAGTCATTTTTGAGTTGGGGTAAGCATTTCTGATATTATGCTGTTATTTGGGAAGCTTGACTTGTTCAATCCTGCTGAAGACTGGGCCCAGTATGTAGAAATAATGCATTAATTTTTCTAGGGCAAAAGACATTTGGGTAGATGAAAACCAACAAGCAATTCTCCTGACAGTTTGTGGCCCCCTAGCGTTTTCGGTTATTAGGTGTCTAATGTTTCCTGAGATACCAGATGTTAAAACCTGTGAAGAGTTGATGGATTTAGTTAAGGAGTATTGTGACCCCAAGCTTCCTCTAATTCAGAGATCAACTTTACTTGGCACTTAGAGAACAGAGGAATCTACGTCGGTACTTTTGACTAGGTTAAGATGACTGGCAGAGGTTTGTGACTCTGGTTTAACCCTGACAAAGAAGCTTAGAGACCATGTGGTATGTGGGATTAATGATGCAGCCATGCAAAAAGCACGTACTAACTGAAGCCCAACTGGACTTCAAACAGGCACTGCAACTGACTTTATCAATAGAAAATGCAGCAAGTGGAGTAGATCAGCTGCAATGATATCCTGATAGAAAGTGGACACCCTCGCCAGTCCAACTGAGCTTGGGGAATACCACTGGAGTGGAGGCAATTCCATAGCCTCACATATCCTGAACAGAGGGACTCTAGGCCAACCCTCAGCAAAACCCCAAATCAAAGCTACGCCTTGGCCAAAACAGTTAACATTTTCTTCAGGGTCTAGGCCAGCAAGTCATTGTAGTTGCTGCGGTATGCAGACTCAAGACAGCAAAGGAGGCCCACCAGACCTAAATTGAGTAAGAGAACTCATAGGCCAGTATCCAGGAAAGTGTACACCCTGGAAAGCCCACCTACATCTGGTTTAGAACAGTGAAATTGCTTCGCAACATCCAAATCAGAGCAAATCAAAATAAACAGCTGGTTAAATGGTCACCCAGTTCTAATTGAGGTTGATACTGGTGAGGCCATTCCAGTGATTGCAGAACCAGTCTTGAACAAAATTCACTCTGTAACTCCAACCCTTTTCTTTACGCAAGACCACAGCTGGACTGAACCTACATCGGGGAACCTTCACAGATAAAAGGGTACAACTTCAGTTCCAGTCTCTTATGAAAATCAGCGGGTTCAGTTACCTCCGATTCTGCTAAAAGGGTTGGGTCGAAGTTTAATGGGGTGAAATTGGTTGAGAAAGACTCCCCTCAACTGGCTCAATAGTTTTTGATTAGATAGTGGCTGCCAGAATGAAGCCTAAATTGAACAACTCAGAATTTGTTTCAGGAAGGTCTAGGAACTATTAAAGCAACCAAGGTCACCTTGTAGGTTGACCTGGAAGCAATTCAGGTCAACGCCCTTCCAGTACCATTTGCCAGATGGGCAAAAATAGAAGTAGATATCAGGAGGCTGGAAAGTGAAGGAATCACCAG
Organism: Chiloscyllium plagiosum; assembly: GCF_004010195.1. NCBI lineage: Eukaryota > Metazoa > Chordata > Chondrichthyes > Orectolobiformes > Hemiscylliidae > Chiloscyllium > Chiloscyllium plagiosum. The sequence goes on from NC_057752.1 coordinate 6,862,887, forward strand.
ACCAGTCCAGTCTGCATAACAGGCAGCACCGGTTGTACTGATGGTGAAGTCAGACGGGTTGGTTCACCTTTGTGGGGATTTTAAACAAACAGTAAACAGCTTTTTGCTGCTGGATAAATACCCAATCCTTTGCATAGAGGATTTAAAAGTAGAGCTGACAGGGGGCTGTCCTTTACAAAGCTGGACATGAGCCATGCGTACTTGCAGTTGTGGTTAGATGAGGGTTCATCTAAGTATGCTACAATTAAGGGTACCATAAGGGTTTGTACTGATATGAGACTGCCATTTGGAATACTACCTGTAAAATGGGTGTTACAGGCCACCCAAGTGACGTACTTGGGCTACAGAGTTGACAAGACCAGATTATACACATTGATTGCCCTCACTTCATCTTCCAAACGTGCCCTGGCTCCAAAGGTTGTAGTGGAGAAGAGACCGTTTCTTGGATTGGCGAACTGTAAGAGAAAGTTCATGGATAGCCTGGCTTCCATCCGGACACCTTTGCATTAACTCCTTAAAAAAAAAGGGTCAGCCTTGGAAATGGTCACGTAGCCAAACGATAGCTGTTTCTTCACTTCTCTGAAGGCTATCATCCTCAAAAGGTACGGACATACTATGATCCCGAGTGAGATTTAGTATTAACATGCAATGCCTCCTTGTAAGGCATTGGTGTAGTATTAGCTCATTGGTGGCCCAATGGGGAGGAACACCCAATAACATATACATCCAGGAGTTTGGCTAATGCAGAGCGTACATACACCTAGATACAGGAGGAACATTTGGCCGACGCAAGGTCAGGTCCAGCAACATATAATGTTTGGGTAGGTGCGACACTCCTGAACAAGCACGTGGAAAAGTGTGGGGACATAACACGCCTAGCTCCTCGACTGCCTTTCCAACTGCTGCAGAACCCATCCGTCAAGCGTTGAAGATACCTCTGAATCAGAGATGGACACAGCGGATATTGCCATCTTGATGCCTTTGCTGCCTGAAGAGAAGAATGCTCCAGGTGCAAGAGATGAGCTACTGTGCATTACACATCGCCTGTATCAGAAGCGGAGTTAGAGGAACCCGACCCGGTGTTAAAACAGCCCAGGAGGAGCCACACTTAACAAAATAAAACAGAACCAGCCTATATCCTCGGACTCGGAGGAAGAGGAATCTGGTGATTATAATGAGGTCAGCCAGGTGGACCTGATAAGAGTTCCTGAGGGAGCTGGATCAGAGTCAAGGGTTCCCCACATCAGTAAAGGGTGATTTGGTGAGGGGAAACTGGCCTCTGTGGAGTTATTTCATGCAGGGTTAACATTTCAGGTCAAATGGTCTTTACGGTTGAAGCTTGAAAGGACAGAGACAGGACTGTAATTTTTTCCCTTCTCAGGCAATCCTTAGGTATCAAGAATGACTTGCCTGTACTCCTATTTGCAGGATTCAGAGATGGTTACTCAGACCAACGTGCAATCCGCTGACTCTGCCGTTTGAAGGGAAGCTGGTGCTTGAAGAGTTATGGACACATTCGGCTATTCGTGTGCGCTCAGATTCCTCATATCTACACGTTTCCAAAGTCTCTTGATGTGTTTGGTGCCTTCCCAAATGTACCTTCTCTATTTTGGTTGGTCAAACATCACAGACTCCCGTGCACCAGTAGCAATGTTTGACCTCTTCAGGGTTGTTTTAAGGTCATCATGAAAACACTTCCTCTTTCCTGCTGGGGCAGAGTTGCAAGTAAAACAGTTGTCTTGGGGATTTTGTCAGACATATAACTGCATGTCCCACCTTTCTTCAGTCAGCCTGAGGCACTGGAGGCAATGAGGTGGTTTGTTATCTGTCTGCCTTCATCAAGAGGCGGCCCCTAGGATATGGGCAATGGCCCACATTTTCCTGGGTCTCAAATAGAGCTCTGAATTGATTGGAGGGTTGTGTCACACTGTGGAAGGTGATTGGAAGACCACCTTAGTTCACCAAGAGTTTAGTGGAAGTCCCATTGTCAACTGCTTCTCCAAACCTTATGAGAAAATGAGCCGGTGCTTAGCATGCATTCAAGCATCATCTGCACACTGAAGTTCGATAACCTCTGTCAGAGTAACTCATTTTTAGATTGTCCCATCTGTTCTGTCGATTCCCTCCAGCAAACTGGACACAGACATAGAGTTTAAAAGTGCAGTATTGCAGCGAGGAAATTGAAAATAGGATTGGTATATGACAGAACCTTGTTTGACTCAGTCTTCAGTTGAAGATCACTGCTTGCATGTCATCACAAAGTAGACTGGTGATGTCAAATTTCCAAGGCAGCCAAACCTTTGCTGTTGGCAAAGTCAAAGGCTTTTGTGAGGTATTAAAAAAAGGCCATGTATAATGCTCGGTGCTGCTCCTTGCACACTTTTTAAATTTGCTGCAGTGAAGACTTCGTTTTTAAAAATCAAATTAAGAACTAAGTCATTAAAAGAGAGATGCTGGGCCAGAATGATGATTCCTGCATGATGTGGGAGCTGGTGGACCCCACTGTGGTTCAGAGTGACCACACCTGTAGCAAATGTTGGCCCAGACTTGATGAGCTGGAGTCTGAGCTTCAAACACTGCGACACATTAGGCAGGGGGCAAAAGATTTATATGAACATTGTTTGTTTCAGGAGGCAATCACATCACTTAGAATAAACTACCTCAAATTCAGTCAGAGACAGGAGGGTGTGACTACCAGTGAGGGAGGTAGAGATATCCAGGAAGTAGTGCTGAAGGAGCTTGACTAACAGGTTTGAGATTCTTGCTCCCTGTGCGGATGAGATTGGAGGCTGTGGGAAGATGAGCAAATTAACCATCGCACCACAGTGCAGGGAGCCAATAGGTTGGTTGAGGCGAAGTGAAGAGACATGTACTTGTGATCAGGGAGACGATACTCAGGGGAAGAGACACTGTTCTATTTGGCCAGGATCAAGAATCCCAAAGGCTGTGTTCCCTGGGTTCAGGATGTCTCACCTGGAGCAGGAGAAGAAAGATCCAGTTGTCGTGGTTTCTGTAGGTAGAGAGAGGAAAGAGGTTCTGCTGACGGAATATGAGCAGCTAAATTAAAAATCAGAACTGAAAAAGGTAATAATCTCTAGATTACTACCAGAGTCACGAGAAAATTGGCACAGGGTCAACAAGATTGAAGAGGTAAGCGCATGGCTGAAAGATTAGTGTGGGAGAAACAGTTCACATGCATGGGACATTGGCACCAGTACCAGGGAAAGGAAGAATCTGTTCTAACGGAAAGGGCTTCACCTGAATCATGCTGGGGCCAGAGTCCTGGAAAATTTCATAACTAGGGCTGTAGGTAGGGTGCAAAACTAAATAGTGCAGTAGGGGGTTCTGTTGCATGGAAAATGTTAAAGGGGGCAGTACAGAGGTTTTTAAAGTTTCCAGAACAAGTAATAGGATAGAGTATGGAAAGGATCAGGAATCTAACTTCAGGCACAGAAGGTCAGGGGACAACTATGAGAAGGTGGGCAGTCAACACAGGACTGAGATGTTGTACTTAAATGCACGCAGTGTACAAAACAGGGTAAATGAAATGAACTTTGTTGCACAGACTGAAATTAGCAGGTACAATGTTGTGGATATTACAGAGACATGGCTGCTTGGGGATCAGGGCTGGGAATTAAAATATCCAAGGCTACACATCCTATCAAAAGGACTAGGAGATGGGTAGAGGGAGTGGGATTGCATTGTTAGAAAGAAACAAAATTAAATTGATAGCCAGAAGTGATGTCAAGTTGGAAGGCGTAGAATCGGCGTGGGTGGAGTTGAGGAACCGCAAAGGAAAACAAAGACCCTGATGGGAGTTGTGTGCAGGCCTCCGAGCAGTAATCAGGATGTGGGGAAGAAAATAAACCAGGGGATAGAAAAGGCCTATATGAAAGATACTATTACAATACTCATAGGGGACTTCAACCTCCAGGTGGACTGGGAATATCCAGTTGATAGCAGATCTCATGAAACAGAATTTGTGGAATGTCTACGAGATAGTCTTTTGGAGCAGTTTGTGGTACAGCCCACGAAGGAACAGGCAATTCTGGATTTAGTGATGTGAAATGAGGTAGACTTGATTAGGGAGCTTAAGTTGAAGGAACCCCTATGGGGCCATGATCATAAATATGATGAATTCACCCTGCAATTTGAGGGGGAGAAGCTGAAATCAGATGGAACACTATTACAATTGAGTACAGGTACAGTAATTACAGAGGCAAGAGGGAGGAGCTGGCCAGAGGAGATTGGAAGGGGAGCCCAACAGGGAAGACGGTGGAGCAGCAATGGCAGGAGTTTCTGGGGGTAATTCAGGAGGCAGAGCAGAAATTCATCAAAGAAGAAACATTAAGGGGAGGATAAGGCAACCATGCTTGGCAAGGGAAGTCAAGAAAAATATAAGAGCAAAACAAAAGCATTGAATGTGGTGAAGATTAGTGAGAGAGTTCAAAAGGAAATAGCCGACGAGACTGTCACCAATGCCTCTACAATCCATCAGGAATCACTGAAGTCAGGAAAGGTCCCAGAGAATGGAAAAATGGCTAATGTAAGACCCCTGTTTAAGAAGGGAGGGAAGCAGAAGACCAGCTTACGACAGTTGACCTAGGACACCATCCTATAGAAATGTCCTGAAGTTGACATCCCAATCAAATGGGTCAATAGCTGAAAAATGGCAGATGAAGCTCAATCTGGATAAATGCAAGGTACTGCATTTTGGTACAACAAACAGGGTAGGGCTTACACAATTAATGGTAGGGCCTTGGGTGGTGGTGTAGAACAGAGGGACCTAGGGGCGCAGGTACATAATTCTTTAAAGTTTGCATCACATATAGACAGGGTGGTTAAGGCAGCGTTTGGCATGCTTGCCTTTATTGCTCAGTCCTTTGAGTATAGAAGTTGGGACGTTATGTTGGAGGTTGTACAAGACATTGGTGAGGCCTCTTCTGGAAATACTATGCCCAGTTCTGGTTGCCCAGTTATAGGAAGTACATTATTAATCTCAAGAGGGTTCACAAGAGATTTACCAGAATGTTGCTGGGTATGGAAGGTTTGAGTTATAAAGAAAGGCTGGATCGGCCGTGACTTTTTTCCCCCCCACTGGAGCGCAAGAGGTTGAGAGATGACCTGATAGAAGTTTATTAAATAATGAGGAGGGATAGATAGAGTTAATGGTAGTTGTCTTTTCCCTAGGATGGGAAATTTCAAGGCTGGGGGGCATTTTTTAAAGATGAGAGGAGAGAGATTTTAAAAAAAAAGACACAAAAGGAAATGTTTTACACAGAGGGTGGTTCGCGTGCGGAATGAACTTCTTGAGGAAGCGGTGGATGTGGGTCCAATTACAATGTTTAAAAGACATTTGGATGGATACATGAACAGGAAAGGTTTGGAGGGATATGGGCCAGGATCAGGCCGGTGGGACAAGTTTAGTTTGGGATTATGTTCAGCATGGACTAAAGGGTCTGTTTCCATGCTGTATGACTCTCCAAGATGACTGACCAACAACCACAACCATGTTCCTATGTGGCAGGTATGACTTCAACCAACAAACATTTGTAGAAGTGAAAGTGAATTAAACAGAACAAAAAGCAAATATTTCAGATGTTGTAAAGTCTGAAAATAAATTATGTTGTTGAAAGCACTTAACAACATTTCAGGTCAATGACTTTTAAAGAAAGTATTCTCACATTCTACAGAAGATGATAAGATGAGGCAATTAATACGTTAAAAACACTGCTTACATTAATGCAGTAAATTTTAATCATGATTACTGAGTTCTCCTTTCTGTTTACAGAAACAAATACAGTATATATTAAATTTGTATGTGGACAGTAAATGCCTACAGCCATATTTGTTGTGAAAATTGCCCATGTAAATTTACCACATAATAATTATTCCTCATCACCAAAAGGAGATGCTGCAGTGATGGGAGCTACTGCATTACAAAACTTATCAACATGTGGTCATAGATGATTCAGGGAATACCTAAATAATGATAAAATATATACTTTTAAAATGTGTGTGTGTCTAGGTGAAATTAGCCTCCCCAACACACAACAAATACATGTGGCTTCAATTTACAGATTAAAAATGTACATCAGAATAACCAGAGCAACAGAAACCAATAGAAAATAAATTTGTTAGCAGCACATTGGAGTTCAAATACAACATGTACACCTCACAGTACCAATCCAATACAGATACATAAGCAGTGTTCAATTAGCATATGTAATTTTCACATAATCCTTCAGTAACCCTGGATTTAAGTCATTAAAACAGTATGCGATCCCCTTGGCAATAGGGCTATCAATGCAGCATATGGTCAAATTGTTGCTTCTACACACATTGCAGTCAACTAGCTCTTGGTACTGGTCTCGGCACAAATGTAAACTTGTCAGTCCTTGAACTAAATTAAGCAGAAACCAACCTTAACCACACCTGGAATAATCCTTCCCTTCACTGCTGTCAAATTTGAACAAATACACTCAACCCTAACATTTGAGGAAGCACTACTTTTTTTTCCAAATTTTCTTCTCAGAAAATGAGCATCACAGTCAAGAACATCCATAACTGCTCTTGAGAAGTTGGTGTCAAAGAAGGTGCCTTCTTCAAACTTCATTACCTCTACCAGATGGACTGCCATGTCACAGTGATGTTAGGGAAGGAGTTCCAGGATTCTGACACAGCAGTGAAGAAATGGTGATATAGTTTCAAGTTAAGATGGTGAGAGACTTTGAAAATTCTTTGATAGGATACGACTATCGCTGACAAGGTCAGAATTTGTTTCCCATCCTGAATTACTCTTCAATGGTTAGCGAGCCTAAGGGTTACATGTAACCAGACCAGATAAGGAAGGCAGAATTCCTTCCCTCAAAACAGATAGACAACAAATGGCCACTATTACAGAGAATTTTCAATTTAAATTCAGCTAGTTGCCATAGTAGGATTTGAAGCCATGTCCCCAGAACATTAGTTTAAGTTTTTAAGACTACTAATCCAGTGATATTACGATTAGGTCAACATCTCCCCCTGAATTGGAGAGGGCTTTACAAACGGTGTTCCCATGTAGCTGCCGCCTTTGTTCTTCTAGATGTTCGAAGTTTCAGATTTACAAAATGCTGACAAAGAAGTCTATAGTTGCTGGAGTACATTGTGTAGATGCTGTACACGGTGGGTCAGTGTTGGAGGAAGTGAACGTTTAAGGGCGACAATCAAGCTGGCCACTTTGTGCTGGATTTTTCTTCTAACCTGCTCTTGCAGTCACAATATTTATCGAGCTAGGCCAGTTAAGTTTCTGGTCAATGGTCACCCCTCAGGATCTTAGTAGTGGGGGCTTCTGCAATGATAATACTATTGAAGTTAAAAGGAGAAAAGGTTACATTCTCTTCTGTTGAAAAAGTCATTCCCTAGCATTTGTATGGTGTGAATGTTGCTCATCATGTCTCAGATCAAAGCCAAATGTTATTCAGGTTTTGATGAGTGCAGCCATGGACAGCTTTGGTATTTGACAAGTTATGAATAACACTAAACATTATGCAAGCATCAGCAAAATCCCCACCTCTTAGCTCATCATGGAGGAAGGTCTATGGGTGCAGCAGATGAGGATGGTTAGGCTTAGGACACGACCCTGAAAAACTTCTGTAACAATGTCCTGGAACATAGATGATCAGCTTCAAACTACCATCTTCCAATCAGTAGAGTTTTCAACCACCTCCTACTAATTCCCATTGACTTCAATGGTGCCAAGGCTCGTTAATGCCACGTGAGGTCATTGCTCTCTAAGTACAGTAGATAGCACTGATGACAACACCTTCCATAACTTTAGTGACGATCAAGAGTCATCCAATGAGTTGTAAACTGGCCAAATTGCATTTGTTCTGCTTTTTGCAGACAGGACATACCTGGGCAATTTTCCATATTGTTGGGTAGCTATCTGTTCTGCAGTTGTATTGGAACAGCTTGACTACTGATGTAGCCAGTTCTGAATCACAAGTCTTCAGTACTACAGCCAGGATGTTGTCAAGGCTGATAGTGTTTGCTATATCTCATATCCTCAGCCATTTTATATCACATGCACAACATACAGATATCAGAAAGCAACCAATTTACTTGGTAAAGAAGCAAAATACTTCAGGAAAAAGACAAAAACATTTTACACCCATGTTTCCAAAAATGACAGTGAAATTTGCCAACGCTTAAAGGGAGACTTTACAACACATCAATGCAAAAGAAAGTTTAGGGACATAACCCAACACTGCTAAAGTAGCCATTCTGTATGATTCTTGAAACAGTTAACAAATGCTCACTGCAGCATTATACAAGGTCATGTCAAATTGCTCAGTCTCAGGTCATTGTGTCTACACAGGTAGCTTACTGAAGCTTTGCACTTTTTTTCAAATTTCTGAAAACAACTATAAAGAATATTATATCTAGCACCATGTCAATACTTTCCAATAGTTAAAATAATATGCATTTATTTTGAACCTAAGAGGTTTTTTTTTCCGTACACCAGCAACCTTACTTTGTTCAAATATTCATGCTCTGGGGTTTGGACAAGTGAAAGTTATTTAACAGTCAGAAGGAAAAACAACTCTTATTTGTTTCCACAGTCAATAGTGAATTACATAGTGGCCCTGGCAGAGTCTGGAAGTCTTCGTACCTCGGCAAGAGTTTATGATGGAGATAGGTGGACCATTTTTAATAAACCTATACTTGAACTCTCATACTTTTAACTCAACTATTTAATCGCATAAAACTTTGAGGGTTTGAAGACAAATAATTTGCGAACAGCCCTGCCTCAGTCAGTACTTGATAATCAGTCACAATCGACAGAATATGCTTAAAAGCTCATTCTTACAACTTCTACTATTGCATGCTACAATAATAGTATTTAACTAATGTTCAATTATCAAAATAATAAAAAACTGTTTAGTCATCAGGCAAGCATAACCATATTTCAGGAAAATAAGGTTCATTATAATTATATTTATTCATTATCTTATTACTTCTACATAAAAATTAGAGGACTGCATTGTCATTGCTTCCCACTACTCTAACTGCATACAAATGCTGGGCATATAATGCAGTTGCAGTATGCAAGAGACATCTTCACACAATGTATTCACAATTACCCTGGATATTTGGGGATTTATTTTTTGCACTGGTATGACCAGTACACAGACCTATAATCCCATACTTTTGTTCGCATTCTGCAGATAATATTATCACTATTTAGGATGTGGGTGTATAATCGCTCATGTTACATTTACGTATTACATTTCCCACTCCGTTCGACAATGGATTTTAAAATTGAATTCCAACAGGCGAGGAATGTGGTGTCACACAAAAGGCCTCATTCCAGACATTTTGAATACGGAGGACTAAAATACGTGCGTGAAGCATCAAACGCCACAAATAGCTTCACCAGATGGATTTAGGTGCACTTTGAACAGAATAAACAGAGATCACACTGTCGCTGAGTTTAACTTCTCGAGTGATTGGGGGTTGGGGAGAAGAGGAGACAAGAGAGAATCTTCATGACTAACAGCACACCTGCAACACTCAATAGCTCTAGGACTCAGAACCATAATATAGGACATCAGTAGTCTCCTCAGAGGGATTCCCTGACTGCAATATAACATCTTTAATCCCACGAGAGCCAAATCCTCACTTTCTACCAAATTAGATTCACATTCCCTTGATTAAGAACCTATTGCAAACTCACACTTAACTGCGCCAACCGTCCCGCCCCTTGGATGATCGATAGCGTGGCCGTCCAATCAGTGAGCGCAAATTCCCCAGAGGCACCAATGATCACGAAGGAGAGGCAAGACTTCCGGTAGCAGGTGCGGTTGACTGAGAAAAGGAGACAAACGTCTCGAAAAGCGGGCAGCTTTAACATTGCATTTCTCGTTTTATATTTTTACAGTAAAAACGCAGAAAACAAAGCAAACAAAGTTTGCTGAATTTGTTCCCGAAGCAGGTAGATTTGCAAAACAAACACTCCCACCCTCCTCCCTCAGAAGATAATAGTGAATAAATGTTAGGCCGCGGGTTCGTTCGCTTGACAGCGCGACGCGGACCGACATTTTATGTACCGTTTGATTTCGTGTTTAAACACTCGCTTCAGAACTGAATAAAAGCCGGTTTTTACCTCAAAAATTAGCGTTTACAGATACAGCAGCATTACCTCCGCTCGGCTTCGAGCAATTGAATTCCAGTCAGCGAACAACTTCCGCCATAACTTCCGAGCAACAGGGAAGCGAGCAGAACGACAAAAAAAATTCATAACACTACCAGGGCGAGTAGCCAAACTCCACCGAATCAATTCATACCGAGAGCAAGGGTAACGAGCAGATCGCTGATACACTGATCGACATTGACACTAACGCTAGCGATTGGAAGCCTGAAGAAAATCAAATTAGATCTTGTCTGACTTACAAAAACAGACAAATTTTTTTTTGCAAAAAATTTCACTGCAACGTCCATTCATATTAACGGAAACATTAAAGTGAACACTACATTCTTTGCCAAAATTACAGGCCAATTGCCAAATAAAACGCAAAATTAGTCAGGCAGCCAATGGAGAGAGAGTAAGCTAACGCTTTGAGTTTAAATGACTCTTCATCAGAGCTGTAATGAAGAGTAATCTCGACTCAAAACGTTAGCTTGCTCTCTCTCCACGGATGCTGCATAACCCGCTGTGATCTCCAGCATTTCTTGTTTACAATCCAGATTTCAGCATCTGGAGTAGTTTGCTTCGAAAACGCAAAATTAATTGTATTCAGATATAAGTGCGTGTAGTATTGGAAAGTGAGGATTCAGTGATTTACACTATTCCCCAAAATGTGGACAAGATGAGAATTATTTCAAAACAAAAACAAGATGGTAATTTAAGATCTTTCATGTTTAGCCTTGAATTTTCATTGAATGAAGAGGAAATATAATACAATATGTACCTAGATAAACAAGATCTAAATGGAAGATTACAGACCTGAAACATTAACTCTTTCTCTCAACAGATGCTGCCTAACCTGTCGAATATTTCAAGCATTTTCTGATTTCAGACATATCTACATGAAATTTCCAAATTATAGATTTTTTTGGTAAATTGATAATCCCTTGCAGATGAGGATGACTTTCTTCCACTCTCAGGGTGAGTCGGTACGTGGATGTACAGACCGATGTGGCTTCTGCAGACTTTGTTACACTTGAGGCAGAAGGGGGTCATGGGAAGGGGTGGGTGGGGTGTGGTTGTATGCTCCTTGCCCTATTTTCTCCTGACTTCTTCTTTTTCCTGGTGGCAAGTCTTGAGGCACTCATAGAGTCAGAGAGATGTACAGCATGGAAGCAGACCCTTCAGTCCAACCTGTCCATGCCAACCAGATATCCCAACCCAATCTAGTCCCACCTGCCAGCACCCGGCCCATATCCCTCCAAACCCTTCCTATTCATATACCCATCCAAATGCCT
>NC_057752.1:6874485-6895422 GCF_004010195.1 Chiloscyllium plagiosum
TCCTGTACAGCCGCAACATGACCTCCCAACTCCTGTACTCAATACTCTGACCAATAAAAGAAAGCATACCAAATTACTTCTTCACTATCCTATCTACCTGCGACTCCACTTTCAAGGAGCTATGAACCTGCACCCTAAGGTCTCTTTGTTCAGCAACACTCCCTGGGACCTTACCATTAAGTGTATAAGTCCTGCTAAGATTTGTTTTCCCAAAATGTAGCACCTCGCATTTATCTGAATTAAACTCCATCTGCCACTTCTCAGCCCATTGGCCCATCTGGTCCTGATCCTGTTGTAATCTGAGGTAACCCTCTTCGCTGTCCATTACACCTTCAATTTTGGTGTTATATGCAAATTTACTGTACCTGTTATGCTCGCATCCAAATCATTTATGTAATTGACAAAAAGTAGAGGGCCCAGCACCGATCCTTGTGGCACTCTTCCTGGATGATCCTCCTCCACTTTGGACGATCTTGGGCCAGTGATTCCCAGGTGTCTGTTGGAATGTCATACATCACCATTGAGGCCTTGAGAGTATCACTGAAACGTTTTCTCTACCCACCTGGGGGTCGCCTGCTGTTTCGGAGCTGGGAGCAGAGCACCTGTCTAGGGAGTCTCATGTTGATAATGCGAACGATGTGCCCAGCCCATTGTATCTGATCAAGGGTCATCAGTGCCTTGACGCTGCAGATATTGGCCTGGTCAGGGATGCTAGTGTTAGTGCATCTTTCTTCCTAGTAGATTCGCAAAATCCTGTGCAAGCAGCATTGGTGGCAGTGCTGTAATGCCTTGAGGTGCCTGTATACAGTTCATGTCTCACAGCTATATAGGAGGGTGGAATCCACCACCGCTCTATAAACCATGATCTTGGTGTTGGATCTGATGTTGTCCTCAAACACCCTTTTCCTCAGGCAGCCGAAGGTTGCACTAGTACACTAGAGGGAGTGCTGGATCTCTTCATCAATAGCTGCTTTAGCCAACAGGACACTCCCGAGGTATTGGAAGTAGTCAACATTCTCTAAGGCCTCCCTGTGGACTTTGATGATCAGGGGTTCCCTCCTCAATGCCAGGCCAGGTTGGTGGAAGACTCTTCATCTTGCGAATTTTTAAAATGAGACCCATGCTCTCATATGCCTCCGTATAGGTGCTGAGGATGGTCTGGAGTACATCTCTGAGATTGCATGTACACAAGCAACATCTGTGTACTGCAGCTCAATGAAGCTGGTTGAGGTGACTTTGGTCTTGGTTTGACGGCAGTGGAGGCTGACTACTTTCCTTAAGAATAAGAAGGCTGCTGGAGCAGATAGTGTCCTCATTGAGACATTGAAGTGTGGAGGCACACAGCTCCTGCTGCAGCTACCTGCCCTTGTCTGCCTTATCTGAAAGGATGAGAGCTTAGCAATTTCCTTAGCAATTTCTCATTACAAGTTTTTCAGCTGTATTTTCATAATTAATACTTGGGACTTGGATGTCACTGGCAAGACTGGATTTTATTGTCAATCCTTTAGTACCCTTGAGAAGTTGCTAAATAGCCTTATCCTACAATCCAAAAATGTGCAAGTTTTTGGCCATACTAAATTGCCCATAGCATTCAGGGATGTATAGGTTGGGTGCATTCGTCAGGGGTAAATATAGCGTAATATGGTAAGGGAATGAGTCTGGGTGGGTTACTCTTCAGAAGATCGGTGTGGATTTGTTGGGTCAAATGGCCTATTTCCACACTGTAGGGTTTCTACAACGATGAAGTCAAGGAAATGTGCCTGCAGTAGGCCTTTGTTGACCAAACTGTTAAAATTGCTGAAAATGTGTTGCTGGAAAAGCGCAGCAGGTCAGGCAGCATCCAAGGAGCAGGAGAATCGACGTTTCGGGCATGAGTCCTTCTTCAGGAAAGCCCTTCTTCAGGCTCATGCCCGAAATGTCGATTCTCCTGCTCCTTGGATGCTGCCTGACCTGCTGCACTTTTCCAGCTCTGATCTCCAGCATCTGCAGTCCTCACTTTCTCCTCGAAAACTGTTAAAATTGCCAACATTTTGATTGCCTAATTGCCTGAAATAAATTGCTTGATCTTCAAAAGACTTGGTCATCTTTGACCATCCAAAGTCATGACTGTTGATCTTCAAAGATTTCTGCTCATGCAGTCTTTATATAAGGAAATAAAACAAATAGGATATTTTGCATAAGTGCCTACATTTTGAAGAACTTTCTAAAAGGAATTTTAAAATTTTTTCATACCACATTTGTAACAGTTGATCAAGCCAATTTATATAATCTAAGCTTGACATCACTATAAATATATTAATCTTTAGCATTGCTTAAAAAAAACACGTTTTCAAAGCTTTTCATCATGTACTCATCAGAATAATTTGCAAGAATACAAATTTAATGGAAAATCAACATTTATACTATATGAGAGTGCTGATTAGTCACCAAGTGGACTCTGTTTTGTAGAGGTATTCCCATGGAGAATACATCAGTTAATAATGATTGACAGTTAACAGCCAGGCTTTGTTTGAATTTTAAAAAAGGCAGGTTGACTCTGATTGGTCGAGGCAATGCCCTAAGAAATGAAATGAATGGTTGCCACTTATTTTGTTGAGTTGAAACAGGCAAAATTGGTCTACAAAGAATATAGCCCCATGCATTGTTCCCCAGGAGCTGCATGGCTATGTTCACATGCAGCCACTCTGATGTTCAGCGCATGGCAATCAGCATCAGCACACTGATTCCTCCAGTTCTGGAAGTCAGTGCTATTCATGGGTCTTGAAAGCCTGCGCGGTCATTAATAAAGTTTGGGGCAATGTTGGTGCCGTGGATGAATGTTTGTAGCTTCTAGTACAGACAAATGGACCACACACTGCAAGCCTAAGTGACAATCATACACTGATTGTCAGCATGATTCTTCACACATTCAGCAAATATTGTCCAATTGAAGAATCTAATATAGAAACAGTGTTGTAAGTTTTGCAAGTATGGAATGGTGGGTATAGTCAGTACCATACTTGTTGTGAACACCCATGTGGTACATGTATTTCAGTGCCGGTGTGATGCTAGATATGTCTGAAGCATGTGCCAGTAACTGGCAGATTATATCAAACAACATATCCCCTCAGCTGCTTGCTGTTATACCTTCTAAACTGATAGGGAACATTGTCAGAATTACAAGTAACTTACCACAATTCAGAGTTTACAAAGCTGAACTTCATTAATGGCATCAGCCATAGTTTAGCCTACATGTCAGAAGGATCTGAGTTCATTCTGCTCCGGTGACTTCAGTACAAGGATCTTGGCTGATATTCCAGCATACCACTGAGGGAGTGCTACACAGCCTTTCAGGCGAGACATTAAAGCAAGACCCAAGCTTCTCTCTAAGGCGGATGTAAAAGATCCTATTGCAATATTTCAAAGGGTCATTTCAAACAGCACAGAAGGAGGTTATTCAGCCCTTCAATTCTATACCTGGTCTCTGTAGAGTAATCCAGTCATTCTCATTTCCCTGCTTTATCAACAGCGAGTTCCATGTCATCACTACTCACTGATTTAAAAATATTCTTCCTCATATTTTACCCTGTACCCTGCCCAAAACCATAACATTCTGCCCTTGTCCTTAATGGAAACTTTCCAATGTCTACCTTTTATGTAAAAATGTCATAATCTTAAACACTAATATCAAATCTCCCCGGACCTTCTTTGCTTCAAGGAGAACAGCCCCAGTTTGTCCAATTTAACATTGTAGCTAAAATCCCTAATCCCTGGAACCATTGTGTTAAATTTCTTCTGCATCCTTTCATGTTGCAACAATGACAAGAGGAGTGTGCTCGTAACCAGGCCCCACTACTCCGTGAATCGACGTTTCTGGCATGAGCCTTTCTTCAGGAATGAGGAAAGTGTGCCAAGCAGGCTAAGATAAAAGGTAGGGAGGAGGGACTTGGGGGAGGGGCGTTGGAAATGTGATAGGTGGAAGGAGGTCAAGGTGAGGGTGATAGGCCGGAGTGGGGGTGGGGGCGGAGAGGTCAGGAAGAAGATTGCAGGTTAGGAAGGCGGTGCTGAGTTCGAGAGATTTGACTGAGACAAGGTGGGGGGAGGGGAAATGAGGAAACTGGAAAAATCTGAGTTCATCCCTTGTGGTTGGAGGGTTCCTAGGCGGAAGATGAGGCGCTCTTCCTCTA
This sequence comes from Chiloscyllium plagiosum, assembly GCF_004010195.1. Taxonomy (NCBI): domain Eukaryota; kingdom Metazoa; phylum Chordata; class Chondrichthyes; order Orectolobiformes; family Hemiscylliidae; genus Chiloscyllium; species Chiloscyllium plagiosum. The sequence continues at coordinate 6,878,652 of NC_057752.1, forward strand.
GCTGTTGTGTTGCTATGGTCTGGCGATGGAGGAGTCCAAGGACCTGCTCCTGTTCCTTGGATGCTGCCTGACCTGCTGTGCTTTTCCAGCAACACATTTTCAACTCTGATCTCCAACATCTGCAGTCCTCACTTTTTCCACTACTCCGTGAGCCACACCATTTGTGTAACGTTTTGATTCTGTCATCAGAATGGCCAATTGTTTCACTTTGGTACTGCTATCCAGAATAAAAGAGAAAATTCTCAGGTGTTTTTGATGAACTTAAAAATAATGTATTATAAAATAAAAGTCATTTCTAAAAACAAGTGACAAAACTGGTCAACATCTAAGATATAATCCAGAATTATCCCCTTTTAATCCTAGCACAAACAAACCCACATAACAAAATGACAACAAAGAATCTGTGCAAATATTTTGAAACGGGCCGAAGAAAAATATCCTTATTGTCTGAAAAACAGAAAATGGAACTTCACAAATTCTCATAGTCCACCTGGTTTCTTGTTGACAAATTGCATTGTTAACAGCTGTAGACTGATGGAAGGCCTTCCAAACTAGCTTCAGGTCAAACAAAACACCAACTATTTCCAAGTCTTTGAAAAATGATCACAATTCAGATTCTGAACAATTAGAAGGCAGTCAAAATACCGTGATATGGAAATTTTATCAGGTTCACAACTACTTCAGCCAAGAGAGAGGGAGAGTGTCTTACTGATTTTATTTCAAGTTTTAGAGGTTTGCTTGTTTCTGACTCCCTTAAAGCTTTTTGAAACAGAAACCAAGATTAAAAAGGATTGCTAGGCAATCATCAGCACAAGTCTATTCCAAAGTCAGGTTTTCCAGTAATTTAGGGCAATAAATTCCATTTCTTATCTCACTAAAAGTTTTGCTAGGCTGTTTTCCCAAAGTCACGACTTTCTATAATTATCAGGTAGATCACTGCCCACACTAAATTGTTGACCTAGTTGCAGTTGTACTGGAACAGCTTGGATGTAGTAAGTTCTGGTGCATAAATCTTTAGTACTATTACTGGAATAGTGTCAGGGCCTGTAGCCTTTGCAGTATCCAGTGCCTTCAAGCGTCCTTTATATTGCCTGGACTGAATCAAATTGCCTAAAAACTGAAAGCTGAAGTGAACAAAATTAAAGAACAAAAAAAAAATTGGATTTGAATTATTAAGGGCTTAGGAGTACAAACACTTAGTCAGAAGTATCCTCAGGATGGATATAGATGAAGGGAGAGCTGAAGAATTTTGAGTCCATGTATGATGATATTTTAATGGTATTGGGTGAAGTGATCTGTATCTGGGAAATTTGAGAAGAACAAACCAAATTAAGGAGCATAAATTTGAATCAATATTATTGAGAGATTATGGATAATAGGATATGGTGAATTTTAACATGGAAATAGATAAACTGAAATCCAAAAAATATTTCACAAATATTATGTCAGTGATTTAAGTAGATCATCACACTTAAAAGGTTAAAGAAAGAGTGATCAAGAACATTGATAAGACAGGGGGTGATAGTAGTCTTGTCTTATAAAAGTGAAAGATTTAAAGAGAGTGTTTTCAATGCCTTCCTCAATTTGCAAATAATATTTGTGACTAAGAAAATGAGTGAATTTCATCTTTTATTGATAGTAGAATGGTTAGTGACTTATCTATTGGTTGCAATTACACTAGTGGAAAGATAGAACAAGAGCTATCATATGTAGCTAAGAGAAATAGTATGCAAAGTATTTAAAGTAGAGTCAGTATGATCAGAACCATATCTTTTGCATCAGCTCATCCAATCTTAATTGAGCAGCATGTGTGAGATAGCTTGGAATCAGTCACCATTTTATATGATATGATATGTGGGGTAAAAGCAAATAAATCAGTGAGCTACCCTTACCTTCACACAAACACTTATTGTGTGACATGTCACAACAAGTAATTTAAACACAGTAAGGACAGATATCCCATGAGGAACCGAACTTCTATTTTAAGCTAACTTAGAGCATGCAAATAAGTGACACAATCTGGAGAAATTAGAATTGTAACTACAACTGCAAGATAGATAAGAAAATTATTATGTGAAGCATCAAATGCCTCAAGGAGGTGACTTGTAGGATTAATAGGGAACTTATATTTGAAATTAACACTTTATAAATGACTTAGTTTAGTTATAATCACATGATGAAAGTATATTTATTGATTCACCTAATATAATAGTATTCTGCTTAAGTATAGCTAATGTAGATCATGACATTCTAACATCACATGACTTACCTTCAATTGACACAGAAATGCACCATGGGATTGCAAACAGGGTGAAGATGATAATCTAATGTTTTAGATTTACGTGCTATAAGGCTGAGGGGCATCTGTTTAGTTTCATGATCCATGAATCATGACTACAGCTATGTATTGGTGTATTTCAAACGTACTGCAATTGACTAAATGTAACTTTTGCAATGGAATTACCAATCTACAATGTAGTCAAGTTTGTAGTTGTATAATCCTTAGACTTTAACATATCCTTAATAAAAACTTTGTAGAATTTAGCATACTTTCTGATCTTATGTATTAAGGGGATTGGTTAGCTGGATGGCTGGTTTGCAATGCAGAGTGATGCAACAGCATGGGTTCAATTCCCACACTAGCTGGGGTTACCATGAAGGATTCTGCTCCTCATCCTCTTTCCTTGTCTGAGGTGTAGTGACCCTCAGGTTAAATCATCACCAGTCATCTCTCTCTAGTCAGAGAGAAGCCCTATGATCTGGTAGGATATGGAGACTCCATTGTTATTAAGGTAATATAAGGAACACAAAATGTTTCTAAATATTTCACATAGCAGAATCAAACTAGCCAAAAGCAAACTGATCATAATACGTAAGTGTCTGATTTAATGGGAACTTTATCAATTACTCAAGGATTGAGACACGAACTCAAGACATCAGTCGAGTCCAGATTATATATCCCTGCCATTTCCTTTGAACAAAGAAGCAATAAATATTTATCTTACTAAAATCACAAAACAAAATTAATGAAGCGGATTGATCCATGGACAATTGACACATTAAGGAACCAACAAGCAGATAGTGGGAGGTGATAGCAGTGAACAGCTAATTAGAGATTGATCACACATCCCTTAAACCAATTAGTAACAAGTCTTGCTTAGTTTAGGCAAGCAGAATGTATTGATGTAATTCATAAAATTGTGGGATGTAGTTTGGAAAGAGTTAATAAGCAGCAGCTTTCAATAATGAAGGCACATAGATGAGAAAGTCTGAAGTTGTGTTCCTAGTGGTGGACGAGAAAGAACATGTATAGTATATATAATACACTCTGCTCACAAACGTGTCTTCTTTTGCTTCACTATAAAAAATATACAAACTCTATTCACAAAGTTGTCCTTTTCTGTCTGACAATAAAAAAAGAGAAAGTTTGAAGTTATCCCATTTCCAACTAGGAGAGGAAGGCCAGTGAGACATTGGAGAGAGAAAGAGAGATTGGGTGTCAACCTGTGCCCTCAGCCAGAAAGTAAGAGCTATAGTACGCCTGTAAAGTCATTGCTCTGCTTTTTGATAAGTTGATTATAAATTTTTATAACTTACTATAAGTTTACTGAGTTACTGCACTGGAATGTATGTTGTTGCCTTATTGGTTAAAGTTTTCAAGTGAAAAAATTAATATTGGGATTTGAGTATTAGACCTCTATAAACTTACCCCAGCCAAATCACATAAAGAATGGTTGAAATTCTGTTCTGGTTAAGAGTTTTCACAGTCACTCATTTAAATTAAGATCAATGTATCATTCTAAAATGATGCATCATCCAACTGTCTGCCAATTTGCACACTATTCTACATAAAAGACTAAGTTGTATTTCAGCCACTTCATCAATCTAACAGACCTCAAATGAATTTCCCCAATGGTTGTGTGCATCCTTCATATTTAGATAAATTAAGTGTCTGACTTCATCGTACAGAGAAGATTCTGAACATTGTGCAGTCAAAATGCAAACAGGAAGACAGGACTCTAATATAGTAAATGTCAGCAGCCTATACTCCATACCTGACCTTTGTAATTCACAGTATTTCCAGTAAAATCATTAATAAAGCCGTTTAAAGAGGAAGAGTCTGATCAAGATTAGAAAATAAATTTGCGCAAATCCAACCGCAGTGTTCGAATACGTCTGAAAAACAGAAAACCACTGACATACTGTGACCAGTTTCTCAATTCTGGAGCAGAGCGTTGATATTGCAAGCATGTGTTTAGTTGTAGAAATGGAATGAGAATAGCAATATTTTAAAATTTCTAATAGCCAATACTGCAGATACATAAAATTGGTAATTAAGGTGGTGGCAATTCATTTTAGTTTTCTGAAATGATCCTGTTTTCAAGTAAAATGTAAGATTTTTAGAAAGCTAAATGTTGGGAGTTAATGTTCTTGGATTTTTTTATATACTAATGTAATTGAAAGGGGTGCTACGATACTAAAGTATCTGGAATCTATAACCTAAAAGAATGTATTTGTGAATAACTAAAAGCATCAAAGAGAGATTAAAGAATAAAACCAAATGAAGATCCAAGTACTTCTTTGTTTTAAACATTCAAAATAAATTTTGAGGACTGGAAATATATTTGTTGAACACAAAGCCAAGATAATGATGTTATTGTGGTTTCATAGCTAATATTGTTTGTGGACTTCAGTTTGAAGGATTATGGATACCTGGATTATTCTTTAAGAGGTCAATGACAGGATAACAAAACATTTTTAAACAAGTCGTTTCTTCAAAGTCACATCTTGCTATAACTGCTTGTTTACTGCAGGGCCCCAGTCTGGCTTTACAATTGATAGGTTTGCAGCTTCTATTTTGAAGATTGTTTGGACTTTTCAGTTGGCAGCCAGCTTGTGGGAAGGAAAAGAGCTCCCCAGTCCAGCTCTCCTTTTCCTGAAAAAAATATTCTTGTTGCAGATCCAGAGAGGTACATGCAGCCATGGTCCAATTGGAACCTTGATTGTTCTTCTGAAGAGCATTTGGTAATCCTGATCCTGTGTTTCCTGTGTAAGCTGCTTTGGCACAAAGACATCTGGTTATGTTTGGTGACATACATCTTTGTTTGGTAGATTATTAGATGGCAGTCATCTGTACTTTCCACACCTTATCTTTTTTTGCTTTCAAGATCTATGATTTCTGGCCAAAAGTCTTGTCCCCCGCAAAGTGAATTACTATAGAGAAATGTTATTTTCCTTTTACCTGTAGTGTAGCAGTAGTAGGCCATTCAGTCCATTGAGTCTGTTGTGCCATTCAGAGGTTATTGATCTGATAATCCTCAAATCCACTTTCCTGCATTTTCCCTGAATCCCTGTTTCCTTACTGATTAAAAATGTCTATTTCGGCCATGAATATACTTTACACTCAGCCTCTTCAGCTCTGTGTATTAAAGAATTACAATAGATTCACTACTCTCCAAGAAAAAAAAAAATCCCTATCTCTGTCTTAAATGTGTGACCCCTTATTGTGATTATGCCGTCTTGTCCTCGATTCTCCCACAAGGGCAAACAAACATTCCGTATCCACCCTGTCAAATCCCTTAACAATATTTTATGTTTCAATAAGGTCGTGTCACATTCCTCTATATTCCAATGAGTAAAAGCCCAACCTACTCAATCTCTCCTCATGAGATAGTCCCTTCATACACAAGATTTGGACTGCCCCAAATGCCAAAATATCTTTCCTTAGACGGAGCCTAAAACTGTTCACTATTCCAGCTATGGTCTAACTAGTTCCTTGTACAGTTTTGCAAGACTTCCCTATTTTTATACTCCATTCCCTTTGAAGTAAAGGCAGATATTCATTTACCTTTCCTCTTACTTGCTGAACTTGGATGCTAGCTTTTTGGGAATTATGCATGAGTATTCCAAATCCATCTCTGCTGTAGTTTTCCACAGCTTTTAAAAAAATCTAAATAATATTCTGCCTCTGTATTCTTCATGCCAATGTACGTACTATCACATTTTCTCACATTAGATTCCATCTGCCAAGTTCATGCCCACTCAATTAACCTGTTTATATCCCTCTGCAGTCTTTATGTCATCTTCATCACTTGGTTCACAGAAGAAACAGGAAACAGAAAGTATGCAAGAAATATGCGTAACTTGAGGACCCTGGTTCAACAGAAATAGTAAACTACTAGCAGACCTTAAGTGTTGAAACTCAGTGTATCTATTGTAATATAGATGCGGTCAACAAGTTTAACAATTGCGTTAAGTAAATGTGGAAATTGTTAGAAGTGTGCACTATATACGAGACTTACAATATAGGATCAATCAGATGAAAACAGCAGAAGTAATTAGGCCAACATGAGAAGACAAAATAATTAACTAGAAACTGTTTTCTATTATTTTCTCTTTCTCTTGCTATGTTTGTCAGCCTCCAAGAGACCAGCAGTTGAAAAGCTACACGAGAGGGCTCAGTTTGAAAATAAAAATCAATGATATCATAGGAGTAATGTTCATTAATCTCAAAATTCATTAACCTCTAATCTTCACTTTGTAGTAAATAGCATGTGAGAAATTGTGGACACTTCCCGTAACCTAGATGAACACATGTGCAGGGAGTGTTAGCAGCTGCAGAAACTTGAACTCCAGGCTTTAGGTCTCAATTGGCACCTGGAGTCACTGTGGTGCAAAGGCTTACAGTTACATGAATTTTCAGAGAGGTGGTCACACCACAAGTTAAGGACATGCAGGCAAATAGGAAATGGATGACTGCCAGACAATCTGAAAGAATCAACCCAGATAGTACAGGTGTCCCCTGTGGTCCTGCTCAAAAATTGGTTTTCATTTCTGGATAATGGTGAGGTTGATGGTTCCTCAAATGAGTGCAGCCACCTCTAGGTCCATGGCCCCACAGGTGGGCCAACTGTACAAGAGGGAAGGAAGAAGAATGGTTGAATGTACTGATTGGTGATTCATTAGTTAAGGATAGAAACAGGCATTCCTGTGCTATAGACATGACTCCAATATGGTGTGTTGTCTTCCTTGTGTCAGGGTCAAGTATATTGCAGAGTGGCTGTAGGACATTCTTCTGGGGGAGGATCATCAACCAGAGATTGTGGTACATGTTGGTACCAACAATATAGTAAGAAGGTTGATATGGTCCTGCACTTGTAGTCTAGCAAGCACCAGGAAACCAACAAGGAGGATTCAAAAGTTGTGATCTCCAGATTGCTGAGCACAGCACAAAAATGAGTACAGAAATAAGAGGATAAGGCAAATGAATTTATGGCTGGAAAGATGGCACAGGAGAGAAGCCTGGGACAGGATCTGAGGAGATGAAACCTAGAGAAGCTGCATGGGTTAAACCTGAACAGAATCAGAACTTAGTTCTTTGCACAGAGTTTTGGTAGTTCTCTTGGGGAGGTTCAAAACTAACTTAACAGGGGTGTGGAACCAACAGAAAATACTAGAGAGTATTACCATGGTGCACAAAATATTTGGAGAGTCAGATAGCACTAAAATGGAGAATAGTCAGTTATTAAGTAGAGTTGGAGTGAGAAATTAAAACATTCTAAATCAGGGAAACACTATGTATATAAATGTGTGGAAAATATTAAATAAGATTGGTGAGCTACAGATGCAGATTGCCATTTGGAATTATTATAATATAACAATAACAGAAACCTAATTGAAGGAAGGACAGGATTGGGTGTTAAATATTCTTAGTTACAGAATGTTCAGGAAAGATAGGAAAGGAAGGGAAAGAGGAAGGGTGGTATCAGTTAAGGAAAGCGTCACAGTACTTTAGAAAGAAGATATTTCAGAGGGGTCTAGGACAGTATTGATTTGGCTGGAGCTTAGAAACAAGAGAAGCCAGGAAAATGGCATTATGTTATGACTTTTATTCAGGGGGCTGGTGCAGAGATGATGGGCTGAATGGCCTTCTTCTGCATTGTAACAATTCTTTGATTTTGAACTCCATCTGTGATACCCCAGTCCACTCCTCTTGTTCTTGCATGTGTGAATTGAATTGAATTGAATTTATTGTCACGTGTACCGAGGCACAGTGAAAAGCTTTGTCTTGCAAGCAATACAGGCAGATCACAGAGTTAAGTAGCATAGATAGTAAATAACAGGTAAACAGCAGCAAAAACAAAAACACAGGTACAGGTGAATGTTAAGACTTTGAGAGTCCATTCAGTATTCTAATAACAGTAGGGTAGAAACTGTTGCAAAACCGACTGGTGCGTGTGTTCAGGCTTCTGTACCTTCTCCCCAATGGTAGAGGTCGTAGAAAAGCATTGCCAGGGTGGGATGGATCTTTAAGAATGCTGGCGGCCTTTCCTTGACTGTGGGCCTGGTAGATGGATTCTATAGATGGGAGGTTGGCGTTTGTGATTGTCCGGGCTGAGTTCACCACTCTCTGTAACCGTCTCCGATCTTGAATAGTATAGTTGCTATACCAGGTGGTGATACATACAGAAAGAATGCTCTCGACGGTGCACCTATAAAAGTTGGCAAGGGTATTCGCCGTCATGCCAAATTTCCTCAGCTGCCTGAGGAAGAAGAGACATTGTTGGGCCTTTGTAACCAGTGCATCCACATGAAGAGTCCAAAAAAGCTTGTTGTTGATGACCACTCCCAGAAGCTTGACACTCTCCACGATGTGTGATCAAGTCACTAATCATACACGGTTGTCCCCAGAGTCCTGACATTCACAGCTTGCTCAGTAAGTGCAATCTTCAGTATATCTTTCAATCACTCTTTCCAAAGAACAAATAGGTTTAACCCTGAACACAACAAGAGGATTTATTTCCAGAAAGCGGGAAGATCAGCGAGATAGACCTTCCTGCAGGTTTCATGTCCCCCAACTAATTCGAGCAACCAAAGCACTCTCTCTTGAGTTACTTTTCAAACAAGCCCGGTCGAGAAGGGGTTGCCATGCCACCTTTACACTTGTGGTATCTAAAGTTTTCTTTTCCTATTGCTCCATCTAGCTGCAACCCTGAAAGCAGCAGCTGAGTTGGAGTTTGTCTATTCAATGTCACTTTGGATGACTGTGGCTGGCGTGAGACCTTGAGGCTTCTAGTTTACTGGGGGTCTCCTGCACTAGTGCAAAGGCAACCCCTTGACCTCACTACTGCTGGAGCAAATTAAGTCAATGTTAGAGGGCATGAAGAGCCAGCACAAACTCTGCAGGTGCCCTGAGAGGAAGCCCCAGAGCAACTGGCATGCACTTCCCCTCCATCTGGGTGCACGGATGCATGATGCATCTGTTTCTCCTGCATGACAATGTGCAGTTAGGGTCATGTCAAGTGAAACTTAGCCCACTGTCTGCATGAATCCCTATCACACCTAATAGCCTGTCATTTACATGTGACATTCAAGTGCAAAGAACAGCCAAACACCTATATGTTTTGGCCTCAATTGTCATGTAGCACTAAAGTTAATCATACACTCACATTTCTGACATAGCTGCCCATTCAGTGATATAAGTTTTTTATGGGAAAATCTTTGATGCTCTCTCATGAGAGACCCTTTATTGAAATGCAATCATGGCAGATTGGAGCAGGTCGTTCAGCCATTTCCTGCACTGTACTCAGGTATTGCAAAGAGCCCCATAGGTGATCACATCCATTGGCAGCTCTCTCTTGGCTAATCTGGTCAGGCTGGAGGGCCTTCTGAAGCCATCTGCAGGGAGGCATCACTGAAGTGTTGGGATGATCTGTCTAGGCTCTGACATCTTTTAAAATGAAAGGCTTAGATGTATTGGTAGGGGAGAGAGGAGAAGACAGAATAATAAAGGAGGGAGAATGATAGGACAAGAGGCTTGAGGGAGCCCGAGGTTGAAAGGGGTACAGCAAGAAATTGACCCACTGACCAGGAAAGTTCGGGCCTGACATATGTATGTCTGAGAGGTTCATTATACTCCATCCACTCCCGTTCTATTGTGGACTGATTGTGGGTTGCTCCCAGCAATATTATGCACGTGCCGTTGCTTTAAATATTAATTAGAATCGGAGGGAAGCAGTGAAAAGCAAAGCATCATAATGGCACCCACTTCTGGAATGGTGCGCCAAAGTTAAAATTCAACCCTGCATTGTTAGCACTGTGTTCTCGGGCTACTGTGAAAACTAGATGGCAGTCAAAACTTTTTCAAAAGAATACTTTGAATAATTTTGCTGGTTGTCCTTCTGTGGTTGCTTTCTGACCTGAAGGATACCAGGTGATTTGCTAATTTTTAAAAGAAGAAACAATATATCAGCCACTCAAACATAACATTCAGCTTGCATGTGTTTTTTAAAGTGTTTTGGATTGTCTTCCTTCAAACTATAAGGCTTTGACCTTGATTGATCGAATACTTCACTTCATACCACTTGAGCACTCAACTTTGTCCAGATCCATAATCCCTGCAAATTGGAACAGGATTTTGAGTAGCTAATTACAAAAAATTAAAAATAAGGTAGTGCTGGAGACAAACCAAATGACTGTAATAACAAGATACAGTCAGTTCTGCTCTAACATGTGTTTCTTCAACGTGTATTGGTTACAATGCGATTGAAGAATTTAGACCATTATTTGTAGAACACAAACTTGCCTTACCTGTATTGGCGATAATGCGATCCCAGTCCCATTAGTTTAAATGGCGCTGCTATTGCACAATTTTCTTATAACGAAGGATCGCATGGGAATGGAACTATTGCGTTATATCAGAGCCAACTGTAGCGAATGAGTCGCATGCCAAGGATCTAACTAAAGTAATAAGTAGCTAATTTTCTCAAGAACCACTTTTTTTGGTAATTATCTCTTTGCCTCGTGTAATCAGATTGTAGGTCATCCCTTTGCTTGTTATTCAGCTGTTGACACTTTACTCACACCGTCTGACACTTTTGATCACCCGCAGAGACTTATTATTCAACACTCTACTCAAACCATTTATATGATCTTTTGATCTCTCTGCCTATAAATTCTGTGTCTGTGTACTTCTCTCTACTTTACCTGACGAAAGGGCTACACTATGAAAGCTTGTGATTTTAAATAAACCTTTTGGACTCTAATCTGGTGTCATGTGATATCTGTCTATTTCTTAGGTTATTCTAATTGTGTTATTTAGGCAATTAGTGTAACTAATTTGCAAAATCTGCTTAAATCTGAAATTTAAAGGCAGTCACAAAACAACTAATTGGCTATTACATACAGCAGATTCAATGTGTTGAAACATTTGGGGATGTGAAGGAATTACTGAAAATCAGTACTCAGTCTCATTTCCATGCATTGGCTGAGAGGGGCTCCGTGGAATGTACTCAAGCCACAGCAAGTTATGTATTGTATTCACTATTCAATTCACACTTGCCTGCAACAATCACATTAGTCATCATTCTATTAACCAGCAGAAATTCACGAGATGAAATGGCATACTCCTGCTCTAATTTCTGATGATATTACACAGGATGAAGTGAGATATTTCCAAATCTCTGAATCATGCAGTAAAGAGTTCTGCAGTAGGATTGGTCCACTCTGCCTCTGGAAAAGCAGTAGATTATATAGAGCATAGAACAGTACAGCACAGAACAGGCCCTTCAGCCCACGATGTTGTGCCGACCATTGATCCTCATGTATGCACCCTCAAATTTCTGTGACCATATGCATGTCCAGCAGTCTCTTAAATGTCCCCAATGACCTTGCTTCCACAACTGCTGCTGGCAACCCATTCCATGCTCTCACAACTCTCTGTAAAGAACCCGCCTCTGACATCCCCTCTATACTTTCCTCCAACCAGCTTAAAACTATGACCCCTCGTGTTATAATAGGGCGACCAGAACTGGGCGCAGTATTCCAAGTGCGGTCTAACCAAAGTTTTATGGAGCTGCAACAAGATCTCCCGACTCTTAAACTCGATCCCCCTGTTAATGAAAGCCAAAATACAACCCTGTCCACTTGGGTGGCCATTTTAAGAATCTATGTACCTGCACCCCAAGATCCCTCTGTTCCTCCACACTGCCAAGAATCCTATCCTTAATCCTGTACTCAGCTTTCAAATTTGACCTTCCAAAATGCATCACCTCGCATTTATCCAGGTTGAACTCCATCTGCCACCTCTCAGCCCATCTCTGCATCCTGTCAATGTCCCGCTGCAGCCTACAACAGCCTTCTTATTAGTAGATGTTAGTAGATGTTCATATTAGTAGATGTTGCTCACAAAAAAAGGTATCAGTTATTAACAAGCTCTGCAATCAGGAAAATTGCAAGATGCAATTTTTAGTTCTTTGGTCTACATGGACTATACGTACACAATATAGTCTGTACTAGTTTCCAAAAGTATAAACACCAGACAATGGAGGAGGAGCATACTGAAGAGAGCGTTCAACAAGAGGTTACAATTGCTGAGTCACAGTCACTGGGTCAAAATCCTTGAACTCCCTCCCTGACAGAACTGTGGATGGACCTATGACACATGGACTACAGCAGTACAAAAGACAGCTTACCAACACCTTCTCAAGAGTAGTTAGGGTTGGGCAATGAATGCTGACCGAGCTGGCAATATTTATATCCCATTAATGAAAACAAATGTACAAGGTAAGAGAAGTAGTATTCAACACATTTATTTCGGAGTTACTTTGTAAACTGTAGTGCAGGGGAGAATTACAATGCATTATATAGGTACATGAGAAAGAGGTAAAAGACAGAAATACTACACAGATACACATTCAAAATTCACTTTTGCTGTGAGTTCTTGGGTGTTAGCTGTGCTGCCACGGTGACTCAATAAATGGAATCTTGGTATTTATTTATTTTTATGGGTGTGCTGGAGTGGGGATGGGGAAGGAGGAGGCAGTAAGTCATAGATAATCAACACTGAGATATGCGCACACCTGCTGGCAGCAGAAGGCATTGGCATATTTCTGGCAAGTGTCTGCCCATTTCCTTGGGTAAAGAACCCATTCAAACAAAGAAAACATGCAGGAAATATGTTACTGTGATCTTATATGCACTTGATGGTCAATGCTCTATACTGGCATGTTATTTCTCTTGACATCACAAACTACAAAATACCTCGTGTGAACATTAGGAAATCATGGGCTACTGCTGTCCCTTTACAACAGAAAGCCACAAGGCATTGAAAGAAAATAATCTCCGTCCATAGCGAAAGAAGTCTTACAGTGTTCCCCCCTCCCCATGCCAGTCTTACAGTGTCCCCCCCTCCCCATGCCCCCATTACCAGCAAAGATTTAATTTGAGGGTGGCAGCAAACCACAAAGTAAAATGTGTGCTTCTCATCTTCCATGTAAAACAAGGAGACTGAGAGACCTGGAGAATAATGATACTACATCAGTCACATGTTAAAAAAGCAAGAGGATATGGCAGTGTTATAGGGCTGCTATAAGGATAATGATAGCCAAAGTGGGAAAGGAAAGGATAGAGTATACAAATACAGAAAACAGCAGTGAATAGGGTCAAAAGGATAAAAAATGATAAAAAGGCAAAATTAATACTTCTTGAATGTGTGTCCTCTTCTAAGCAATATAAATGATTTAATGGCACAAATACAGGTTCATGGGTATGCCCTTATCGCCATTATGAGGACATGTTTTCAAGGAGATCAAAGCTGAGAACTAAATATTCATGGTTGTGTGACTTTTTGAAAGGACAGACAGGAAGGGTAGTAATATTGTTTGTACAGGATGGAATAAGCATGATAGCAAGAAACAAACGCACTAACAAACAATCTTGGGTTGGAAGATGTGGAAATTCATTTAGGTGGAGGTAAGCAATAAAAAGGAAAAGATGACACTGGTAGGAGTAGTGTGTAGACTCCCTAATAGTAGTTACATGTTGGGTTATGGAATAAATCAGGAGATAATGAGAACACGTAAAAAATGCACATTATTAATCATGGGTGATTTTAGTTTTCATGCTGATTGGGGTAGTCAGATTGGCAGACAGAAGAATTCATAGAAGTATTCAGGGCAGTTTCCTAAAACACTATATTGTTGATCCAACCAGGGATAAGGCTATTTTAGATCTGGTGATGTGTAATAAGGCAGCTCTAATAAATTATGTCAGAGTAAGAGATCCCCTGGGAAGCAGTGATCATGACAAGGCAGAATTTAGCATTTAGTTTGAGAGGGAGGAACTTGGGTTGGAAATACCTGTGCTAAACTTAAACAAGGACAATTACAAAGGAATGAGGACACAGCTGGCTGCAGTAGACTGGGAAAGGAGTTTAGACACAAAGACAGTTCGGGAACAACGGTAGATGTTTAAGAAAATAGTTCATGGCTCACAGCGAAGAAATATCCCAATGAGAAAGGAGGATTTTAGGAAGGGGATAAGCCAACCATACTTAACCAGGGAATGTAAGGGTATCACCAAATTGAAAGAAAAAAGAAACATACACTCTGGCAAAGATTAGTGGTAAGACAGAGAATTGGGAAAACTTTAAAAATAAACAAAAAGATGACCAAAATAAGGAGGGAGAAGGTAAACTTTGAGAGTAAACTTGCAAGTGATACAAAAGATAGACAGCAATAGCTTCTTTAAAAAGAGAGATGGCAAAGTTAATCTAGGCCCCTTAGAGAATGAGGCTGGGGAAATAATAATGGGGAACCAGGAAAAGCAAATGTATTGAATAAATACTTTGTATCATCTTCACAAGTAAAACACACTAATAGCACTCCAAAATTACTAAATATTCAAGAGACAAAAGGAAAAGAGAAAATAAAGATCAATAGAGGAAAAGGTGCTAGGTATACTAATGGGGCTAAAGACTGATAAGTCCCCTGGACCACATGGTGTGCATCCTAGAATGTTAAAAGATATAGCTACAGAGATAGTGGATGCACTAGTAGCCACCTTCCAAGAATCTTTATATTTTACAAAAATCCCAGAGGACTGGAAATCTGCCAATATGACACCTCTATTTGGAAAAAAAGAAGAGACAAAAATAGGTAACTATAGGCTATTTAGCTTAACAGATGTTATTGGGTAAATGTTAGTCTATTATGAAGGGTGTAATAGCAGAGTATTTAGAAATGCTAATATGATCAAGCAGAATCAATTAGAATTCTTTGAAGAGGTAAGAAATAGGATAAATATAGTGGAAACAGTGGATGTAAGATATATTTGGAGTTTCAGAAGGCTTTTGATTAGCTACCACACATTAGGCTACTTAATAAGAACCCAAGGTGTTAAAGGCAGTATGTTAGCATGGATAGAGAACTGGCTAATGAACAGAAGACACAGAGTTGGGATAAGAGTTCATTTTCAGGATGAACTGTAACTACTGCTACGCTACAGGGATCAGAGCTGAGTACACAAATCATTTATTATATATTAACGACTTGGATGAGGAAAATAAAATGTACTATATCCAAGTTTGCAGATGACACAAGAATAGGTGGTATGACAAAGTCTGCAGAGGGATACAGACACGTTGCAAGTGGTCAAAAACTTGGCAGATGGAATATAATGTTGGAAAATGTGAGGTTATGCACTTTGGTAGGAAGAATAAAGAGCTGAATAATATGTATATGGGGAAAGAATGCAGAAAGCTGCAGCACTCGGGCTTTAGGACTCCTTGTGCATTAGTTACAAAAAGCAAACATCCAAGTTCAATGGGTGATAGGGAAGGCAAATAGAACATTGGATTAATTTCAAAGGGAATAGAATATAAAAATAAAGGAAGTCTTGCTAAAGTTATAGAAGGCACTAGTCAGACCACAGCTGGAATACTGCAAACAGTTCTGGGCTCTTATCTAAGGCCTGTACTGACTGGGATATAGAAGAGTAAGAGGTGACATTCTTAAAACATGCAATATTCTTTGGGGACTTGAAAGGGTAATGAGGGGAGGTTATTCCCCTTGTGAGAGAGTCTAGGATGAGAAAGCACAATCCCAGAATAATGGGTCACCTATTTAAGACAAATACGAGGAAGAATTCCTTCTCTCAGACATAGTGAATCTGCGGAATTCTTTACTGCATAGAGCTGTAGAGGTTGGGTCATTAAGTATGTTCAAGGGTGAGGTCGATTTTTGCACTGTATGGGAATCAAGGCTTTGAGGAAAACACAGAAAAATGGAGTTGAGGATTATTAGATCAGGCATGATTTCATAATATGGTGGAGCAGAATCATGGACTGAATAGTCTACTTCTCTCCCAAGTTTTATGGTCTTAAGGAAACATCGCTTCCTTACATCATGATGTGGTAGTGTCGGTATTGGACTGGGGTGGACAAAGTTAAAAATCACACAATACCAGGTTATAGTCCAACAGGTTTATTTAGAAGTACAAGCTAGCTACCAGATGAAGGAGCAGTGCTTAGAAAGCTTATACAGTACTTCCAAATAAACCTGTTGGACTATAATCTGGTCTTGTGTGATTTTTCACTTCCTTACATCAAACAGCCCTGTGACATGAAAACAATAGCAATAAAAATAGGAAGGTGACTAAGTAGAACTAAAACTCCACAAAGATTTTTATAGAATTCAGAGGGAAGTAGCTTCACCTATTGCGCTTTTAATTACCAATGCCAATAAGAACCTCCCCAATTTGACAGCATTACCACCCCCACGCTGATTGATGATGTCACTTCTGCCCCCATCATGGCCACTCCCACAGCCACTTCCAGCCCTCACATCATCGCCGATGCCACACGCTCAGTGACTTCCGCCACCCCTACTGCCATGTCTGCCACCACTTCCGACCCCACCAGCGCCACTCACCTGCATTCTGCTGACACGCCCCCCACAGACCCCACTGTCACTATCCCCACCCCCCAGAACCC
>NC_057752.1:6897473-6932553 GCF_004010195.1 Chiloscyllium plagiosum
CCCCCCCCCTCCTCTAGCTTATCTCTCCACGCTTCAGGCTCTCTGCCTTTATTCCTGATGAAGGGCTTTTGCCCGAAACGTCGATTTTGCCTGTCCTCGGATGCTGCCTGAATTGCTGTGCTCTTCCAGCACCACTGATCCAGAATCTGGTTTCCAGCATCTGCAGTCATTGTTTTTACCTACAGCATTCCTCTAACTGCCCATTGTAATCAAAATTTTCTTCCCTGTACATCAAGGGTCAACTGAGGAGAAAAAGAATACTACTAGCTTCTTATACTAATACAAAATTTAAAGAAACATCTCCTTGCTGATCCTCACACTCTCTCTCACTCTGCAATCTCTCTCTGTCTCTGCAATCTCTCTCCTGTAATAACCTGATTTGGAGGTGCCACTGTTGCATTGGGGTGTACAAAGTTAAAAATCACACAACTCCAGGTTATCGTCGAGCAAGTTTATTTGGAAGCAGTAGCTTTCGGAGCGCTGCTCCTTCATCAGGTGGTTGTGGAGTATAAGATTGTAGGACACAGAATTTAAAGCAAAAGTTTACAGTGTGATGTAACTGAAATTATATATTGAAAAAGACCTGGATTGTTTGTTAAGTCTCTCATCTTTAACAGTTGGCATGTTGGTTTTGGTTCTTTCATATGTAAATTCCAGAACTTAAAGTTACATTCTCAAGTGACCTTTAACAATAGGTGTCATGTTGGCCCAGATAATGCATTGAAGATTTGAGGTGCCTGTGTGAGGCTGTCTGCGCCCCGGTGTTCAGACTGATTCTAATCTAAAAAAAGGGATCAACAAAATCTTACATGGATTCATGCAGTTTTTGAGCAAAATAAAATGTAATTCTGCAAGTACAAATGCACCCCACAATCTTATGGGTGTGTGTGTGTGTGGGGTGAGTATGAGTGTCTGTGAGAAACTGTATGTATGTGTATGAGTGTGAGTGTAAAGGGGTTAAGTCTGTGAGAGGGTGCATGTGAGAGTGTATGTGTGTGTATGAGAGAGAGCTTGTATATGAGAGAGGGTCTGAGTGAGTGTATGGGTCTGTAGGTGTGTGTGTCTATATATTTGTGAGTGTGTGTCTGTGTGTAGTGCAGTGGAGTCACCTGTCATGTAACATGAACCCAAGGTCCCGGTTGAGGCCATCCACATGGGTACCGAACTTGGCTATCAGCCTCTGTTTGGCCACTTTGTGTTGTTACCTGTCCCGAAGTCTGCTTTGAAGACGGTCACCTGAAGGTCCAAGGTTGAATGTCCTGGACCGCTGAAGTGTTCTCCGACTGGGAGGGAACACTTGTCTGTTGATTGTTGTGCGGTGTCCATTCGTCCGTTGCTGTAGCCTGTGCTCGGTCTCATACGCTGTCTATCTCATACGCTGCAGGCAAGGATGCTCTGAGGCATGGTACATTGATGAGACCGAGCAGAGGCTACCCTACCCCGGACATCATGAGATTTTGCTTTTCACAGTAACCTTTGATGTAGCACTTCATCAAATGCCTTCTGAAAATCGTATCAACTTACACAGAAAATTCAGCACAGTGGCTGTACCAACACCCCATGGACTGTGGCAATTTGAGTAAGTGACTCATCAGCAGCTTCTCTGGGGCACATAGCGGCAGAGGCATTGGAGTGAAGGCCACATCTAAATTCTTTTAAAAGCCTCCAGTACTGCAATCCTCCCAGAACTCCAATCATAGCCTCCATTGTCAAAATTAAACTTTCTTCAATCCACCATTGCCAGCGATGTGGGCCTGAAGGTCTGGAATTTCCTCCCTAAAATACTCCACCATTCTCTTCAAGATGTTACTGAAAATCTATCACTTTGATCAAGCTTTTTTGACTGAGTAATGTAACTTCCTTTGGCTTGAGTTATCTTGGCACATCATACGTTATATATAGTGTTGATATTCCCCAGCTAAAACTAACCCAAAATTAGAAAAAACCTTGAACTTGGGAGAACTGGTCATTCCCCTTTCTTTGTATAAGTGTTTTCCGAAAAAACTTAAAAGCCTTTTCAAGTAGATATTCCCAGACATATTGGAACCTCTGCCTTTACAATGCCTCTCAGAAAAAAAACAAGGACAGAATAACCTTGTTAAAGGAGCAGCATCATCACAACAGGTGTCAAATTTGTTGACAACACAAAGACATGCCAGAATGCAAGTTGCAAACAGAATACAAGGAGATTACAGAAAGATATAAAAATGAGTGGGCAAAGATGTGGCAAGTGAAGAATAACTTGGAAAAATGTGTATTTTTCCATTTTGGCAAGAATAACAAAATCAGATCATCTATATGGTGAAAGATTGCAGAGTTCTGACATGCAGATGCAATCTGGATGGCCCCATGCATTAATCACAGCAGGGTAGTTTGTAGATATAGCATCCACTTGCTAATCAATCAGCATCCTCCTCTCATACCATATGAAATGTCAGTTTTCACTTTGAATTAGTATTCTTACAAACTGCATTGATGAGGACAATACAAAAAGCTTTGACAAAATGTATTTTTTCCAGCAATACTTGAGTTCTTCAGTATTAGAAGATGAAACAGTTTAAGTTTTCATTCCTATAGTATATTATGGTTTAATCATGTAAAAGTCATATTATACTTGAATAGCCTAAGAAAAAAAAATTACTTTTAATTTTTCTAAAGGAAAATATCCAAACATTTCTCCATATCTTACACATGAAACCAACTCATGCTCATCTTCAACTTTGATGATTTCAAGTTTTGCTGTATGTATTTCTTTCTTGGCCTCGCCAACTTCTGACTTCAAATGGAACTCCTACATTGTTAAAGCTGCCTCCAAGATAGAGACAGCATATTGTGTACTAAAGAGATATAGATGTGAGTTAAACACTAAACAAAAATAAAGAACTTCAGATGCTGGAAATCAGAAACAAACAGAAATTGTTAGGAAAACTCAACAAGTCTGCCAGCATCTGTGGAGAGAGAAACAGAGTTAACCTTTCGGGTCCAGTAGCCCTTCTTCATGCATGTTTGTTTATTGTTGTCACATGTTGATATTTTCTAATCACCCCATTAAGAGATGTTATCACAAACTTCTGGAGCAGGTGGGACTTGAACCCAGGCCTCTTGGCTCAGAGATAGGGACACTACCACCATGCTACAAGCATGCTTGCTATTACGTTATTTAATTATTAGCACAGGTTCTAGTCGCACACATTCATACTTATACAGCAAATGTTATTTTAACTGGCACTTGATAAACTGGCCAAAATTATATACCTCAAATACTGTCCAATTATGATATTTTTAAAACTTTATTTACCTCAGTATAAGCATGCTTGTTGTTCAATTGAATGACCACATGAAATATCAACAGTTGATTCAATTTCAAGTCAATTTCTCCTCAAGTACCGTGATATCCAAGTCGTCGGATGAGGGTGCAAGTGAGAAGGCCCTCTGCCAGTAAGTTTTGTTTAAGGCAAAGTTGCGTTATTATTTAAACTCCCTTGGAAGTTTCAAACAAGAATACACCTGAAGTCTGAAATGGTCAAATTCACAACGCATTACACTTTTCAAAATTGTTTCAGAAAATGCTAGCATGATTGGTAAAGACAGCATGTGTTGTTTATCCCTAATTGCTCTGGAGAATGTGGTATTGAGCCACGTTCTTGAATCCTGCAGTCCGTGGGGAGGTACCACAGAGTGATCAGGAAAGGTTCAAGATATGTGGCTTAGAGGGTAACTTACAGGTGGCAGTATTTCCACACGTTTGCTGCTCTCCTCCTTCTAAGTGGCAGAAGTCATGGGCTTGGAAGGTGCTGTGGAAGGGGTTTAGTATCTCATATAAAATACACACTGTCGCTTAGTACTGGTAAATAGATAGTGAATATTTAAGGTGACATATGGGGTGTCGATCAAGTGGGTTGCTTTGACTTAGATAGTGTTGAGCTTCTTGAAGTTTGTTAGGACCACACTTATCCAGACAGGTGCAGAGCATTCCATCACACATATTGTGTTTATCCTTAAAGCCTTTCCCCATACCAGAAATGGTTTCCTTGGAAGCACAACTCCCAGGACAGATGACCAACTTGTCAGTGTACTGATCCTCAAACTGAAAGCATGCAAATTGCAAACTCTAAATTAATGTAATTAATAAATAAATTTAATAAATCAGAACCAAGACAGAATATAATTTACAAAACATAATGTACAAGAGTATTAAAAGAAAATCAAAGTCCTTCTTTTCCTCCAAACACAGAGCTCAAACAATGAATAGCTCAGGATGCATGCCTTTTAGCACACTGGTTGAAACTGTAAATGTACACGTGGAACTCAGTCTGTACAACAGACATGCTTGGGAAGCAAGTTGGTTGCTTAGAACTTTAAATATTACTGCATTTATATCAATATTTCAAATTTGTAAGACCCATGGTCAAAGAGATAAAAATAGTTCTACATCCTTCAACAGTGATCTCCGGATTGCATCAAAGTTAATATTCAAAAATTATTCAGACTGTTTAAAACCATTGCAAACTTGACTTCTTTTCAACCTTATTTTTAATATCTTTTACAATTAAGAATTGGACTATCAAAAAATTCAGTCTCTTTATACACAGTACAGTTCTTGCATTTATTAATCTGTAGGCATCCATACTAGAAATACTACAGATTTGTTACGTACTTTACTGGAAGTTGTTCAACTGTGATTTTTCCCAGTAATTACAAACTAGGCATCACAAAAACTGGGTCACGTTTACAGCATAGGACCAGGAAGTTAGATTAATCTCATCATGGAACTGATGATTTTGTACAAATTTGGAAAAACAGAATTTTTACTGACTAATCCATAATTTTAACATTCCAGTCACTAAAACAGCGTCAGCTGAGGAGTTTGGTAGACATTTCGAACATTACCAAACCCCACAAGCATAAAACAAAGAATTGTTCGGTTTTTGGTTTTTATTCTTCTTTGTCTGGTTGGGGTATTCTTCCTGGCAGTAGTGATAAAGAGAACCACCGACCAGTGATAATATTCTGGAGGTACAGGAATTCAGATCACTGCATTTTCAATGGCTGCCATAGAGCAGTTGCAAGCAGCTTTGGCCAGATTTCACTGTGCAATTCATTGGTTGAATCACAGGGACTTCAATGGCAATTTGAGTGATGAACCTGTGCTGGCTGATGGGGAATATTTTGTGGATACATAAAACACATTCTCACCTTAATCTTTGCGAACAACAGCAAGGTCTAAGCGATAGTTCTGTTACTAGTGAGCAATTTGGTAAGTTCCTCACTCATTTTGTGTTGCAAACATTCAGTCCAGAGTTCTCAATCTTTGGCATTACTTATTTCATAGCCCCATGGGTGGCTATTAAAGTCAGAGATAATATCAAGTTTGAATAAATGCACTTCGAAACACTGGCTTTGGCCATGTCAAATCTAGGACATTTTTGGAAATAGCAATCTTTAGCTCTTGCAGCTGAATCGCACTGGTCTAACATTGAGTATAGGAGTTGAGAGTCATGCTGCGGCTGTACAGGACTTTGGTTAGGCCACTTTTGGAATATTGCGTGCAATTCTGGTCTCCTTCCTATCGGAACGATGTTGTGAAACTTGAAAGGGTTCAGAAAAGATTTACAAGGCTGTTGGCAGGGTTTGAACTATAGGGAGAGGCTAAATAGGCTGGGGCTGTTTTCCCTGGAGCATTGGAAGCTGGTGAGTGACCTGGTTTAGAGGAGTATGGGCCAAATGCTGACAAATGGGACTAGATTAGGTTAGAATATCTGGTCAACCTGGACAAGTTGGACCAAGAGGTCTATTTCAATGCTGTACATCGCTATGACTCAAAGTAGCTTCTTCAACTGTGGTGAAGGAAAATATAACAAAATTCACGATGCTTTCTTCACACATTCCACATTCCCAAGCCACATTTTGGGTGGCAGTACTTATTCATGAGGCAGCCCCCACAGGTACAGTAATGGTTAGCATGTTGGCCATTTGAGTGTGATAGTAATGGAACTGTGTCTTTGAACATGCAAGTATCTCAAAACAAAAATCACAGAATTGAGGGACTTTCCCAGGTGTTGGTGAGCCCTTGTCCCAAAACTTCTGGCAGTTTGCTTGGAGAACCAGACTACTATGGTTGCTTCTCTCAAGATAGCAAGATTGTTAAATCAATGTTCAGTTGCCAGGACAATGACATCAGTTGTGATTTCTCACTTAATAGAGTGAGCCACGTGAAGGCTGCCATCTTCCACTCCAAATGACTGACTGGCAAAACTTTACATTAATATGTCAAATCTAGAAGCATCCCAAAAGTACAGCAAGAGACAATGGTCATTGGGAAATTGTTGTGAAGTTGAAGGCATGTACTGTTCCTTTATGTGAGAGAGTGAAAGCTGGCAAACACCTGTGATGTCACAGAGCATACTGGACACTTTGAAGATGTAACATTTGGGCTGTAACTTCGAGCGCTGTAACGGTACAGAGTTGTTTTCACAGCAGTTTGAATTTAACCAGTTTAAATTATGCCCCAAGATACTAAAACCCGATCGAAGTTGAATTTTACTGTTTTGACAACATCAAACTAATGAGATGATCTGATGCTTTGGGGTATAAAAAGCAGGCATTTTGTACAGTTAGCCAGAGAAAGAGCACCTTCTGCCCTCAGACTGCCCACAAACCCTCTCTAAAAATGTACCTTTTTCATATGGAACATCTGTGCAGCAGAAGACCAAAGATGACCCAGGAGATGTACAAACAGAGGAAGTTTGACACCCGAAGACGACAACCGTGGTCTGGTTTTGAAAACTGATTTTCTATAAATTTAATGGGGACTTTATTGGATCAGTATATTGTTATAGAGTGGGAGGTAGATAACAAATCTTTCAGAGAGAGGAGGCTTAGAGTCGTAAATAGTTGTTGTTTAGTGTTCTCTTTTGGAGGTAAAGAATAAAATTGTAATTTTTTTCTTTAAATAGTGGAATTTGGGTAGTTCTCTGTCACTCACACTTTAACAGATTACAAGGTGAGATGAGTTTTTTTGTCTGTTTGGTTTAAATTAGCAGAAGGGTTTACCCAGTGTCCTGGGTAATCCCAAAAGTATAGCAAGAGACAATGGTCATTGGGAAAACTGACCTATGACCCAGGAAGCTTGACGTCAATATTACTGATGCACAGGACATACTAAATTTTTGAATGCATCATCATCTGGCGAATCAGTCATCAAGTGAATGAACCTCAAAGAACAAATAAATTCCAGCCAAAGTGCAGCTGTTGTGGCAAGATTTTGCCATTGCAGAACACACAGACTCAATTCCAGAAGAAAGCCAAAGACTGGCACAGCCTTTGTAGATCAGTCCTTGGTCTAAAGGACTGATGCTGAAAATCACAAAGGTCATTCCCTGCCTGAAAAAACAATGTGTGCTTGGGAAAATAAGAAATAGATAGCTAAGTGATCACTTGCGTGACAAAGTAAACTTCTACAGCTCCTCAACAAGGCTCATTACTTGTACTGATGTTCTTCAAGATTTAGACCACGAACATGCTACCAATGAAGTTGTGCAATTTGCATATGCAGATGATCTTGCCTTGCAAACAGCCTTCATGAACATCAAATCGACCTTGGATGGAATGTAAATTCTAATGGAACAATATTCCCAGAATTGGAATCTCAAATCAAATCTGGACAAAACCAGTTCCTGGATTTCATCACGACAACAGGAACACTAAGCACACCCCAAAAATTGATCTTCTTTGCCAATATTGTGCAACATGATCTTGCACTTACATATTGTGGAGTGAAGTTGGACCATACGCCTAAAGAAGGTAGCCACTAATACAAAGATAAGGATGAACCTGTTTTTGAACATGGCAAGCACAAGCTGAAGAGCAATCAGCAGGATTGCACTGGACATCACAGATGGCTTTCAAGTACTATGGATCAGTACAGACCAGAAGTTGCCACACAGATCCAACTGAATAATGCAACGCAAGACTGAAACCCTCAGGTTGACTCAGAAGTCCCTTTGTAGTTCTACATCTCTCCATTCATTAGCTGCAATGCTAGAAAGTCCAAATAGAGTAAAATGAACATCTGTCCACCAACACACCAATAATATCCATTAAAATTGCACAAGTTCCTTTGGACCCACATGCTTAATTTTTCCAGCAGTGTAACTTTAGTAATGAAAAGTTTACACAGTCAGATTGAACTATCAGAAAGAAAGAAACATCTTGGGAAAGATCAATTCATGTGAAAAACTAAACCATATTTGCACAAAACATGGCAGATTAGGATAACTGATACACAAACAGAAAGTTACAAACTTGTCAATGTGTAATTATAGTCACCTGAAATTGACCATGGAACACTGATTCAAATTTCCCAGGCTTAATGATCTGAGAACAAAATTATCTTTGCTGCTTACAGCTGCGTCAGCCATAACATTGCTGATATCAGTCATCCACCATGGGAAAATCACCAAGTGGAAGTTGGAGACATACCCACTGAATGAACAACATCAGCCTCAGTACACTGTGCAGCTTTTACTGGCTGGATTTAAAGTAGCCTGGAAATCTTACCCAACCACTGACGTTTAATAAACACAAAGCTTGAGGGAAAACAGAGGCAATAAGCCAAGGAGGGTAAAAGAAGATTCTAGATGGAGACTTACTCAAAACAGAAATCAGGCACCAAAATCGGTTCAGGTTTCAAACTCAGTCCTATACTAAAATGGAACTTTGGTGCAAGTCATTACAGGGACAGCACAGTGGCTCAGTGGTTAACACTGCTGCTTCACATTGCCAGGGACCTGGGTTTGTTTCCAGTCTTGGGCGACTGTGTGGAGTTTGCACATTCTCAGTGTCTGTGGGGTTTCCTCCCACAGTCCAAAGATGTGCAGGTAAGGTGGATTGGCCATTCTAAATTGCCGTGGGAAATACAGGGATAGGGTAGGGGGTTAGAACACTCTTCAGAGAGTTGGTATGGACTCAATGGGCCAAATGGCCTACACCCACACTATAAGGATTCTATGATTACAGTGTTTTAAAAAAAAAAATTCACTGTGCCTCTTAAATGGAGCTAGATTTTTATTGCGCACCACATTCTTTTCATAATCAGAAGCTGCACAGCAATACAAAGAGAAAAATAACAATTTTATTTTAATTTGACAAACAAGCTATCAATTCATTAACACTTTAGCATGACAGTGGCTTTGAGCAGTCACAGATGTCTATATATATATCCCACTTGGATTGACTAGCGTGATCTGAAAACAAACAGAACTTGCGTCCCAATTGCACAACTGAATGGTCAGTCACCAGAGGATACAGATTTAAAGATAATAGTGCAAAAAAAATGAGGGAGGATAATAATTTTTTATTTAAACATGACAAATTACAATCTGGAAGGCTCTGCCTCCAAGAGTATAGAAGGACATTCAATGGTAACTTTCCAAAGGGAATTGTGTACATACTTGAAAAATGGAAAATTTGCAAAGTGTGTGTGTGTGTGTGTGTGTGTGTGGGGGGGGGGGGGTGTTGGCGGTGGGAAAGAGAGAGGCAGTAGTACTAACTGAATAGGTCTTTCAAAGAACCACCACAGGCACAGTGGACTGAATGGCATCCTTCTATGTTGTAATAGTCTATGAACAATCAGCTTGAGAATGAATTCAGCCTCTCTCAGGCTCACTCTTAATAAGTGTTAACAATTTACGAAAATTTCAAGAAAGGAAAGAATGAATGAACAAACTTGCATTTCATGACCTCAATAAACAAATGCTTTGGCCGAAGTATTTTCGGGTGCAGTCAGTGTTATAATGTAGAAAATGGAGCAGCCAATTTGTACACAGCAAAACTTCGCAAATAGCAATGTAGGATTGACTAGATAATCGGTTTCAGTAAAATGTTGGTCGAGGAATAAACACAAGCTAGGACGTCTCAGCTCTTTTTTGGTAGTGCCAGTTGATCTTTTATATTCACTTGAAAGAGGCAAGTCAGGGTTTCAGTCTAGCATCGCATCCAAAAGATAGCTGCTTTAGTCTCAATCATTCTTCTTTTAAACGTTGCCAGGGTTGGAGGATTTGATCTATAGGGAGCGGCTGAACAGGCTGGGGCTGTTTCCCCTGGAGCGGAGGTGGAGGGGTGACCTTATAGAGGTTTATAAAATCATGAGAGGCATGGATAGGATAAATAGACAAGGTCTTTTCCCTGAGGTAGGGGAGTCCTGAATGAGAGGGGAAAGATATAAAAGGGATCTAAGGGGCAACTTTTTTCACACAGAGGATGGCACGTGTATGGAATTAACTGCCAGAGGAAGTGGTGGAAGTTGGTACAATTACAGCATTTAAAAGGCATCTGGATGGGTATATGAATAGGAAGGGTTTAGAGGGATATGGGCCAAGTGCTGGCAAATGGGACTAAATTAGGTTAGGATACCTGGTTGGCATGGATGGGTTGGACCGAAGGATCGGTTTCCCTGCTGTACACCTCTAGGACTCTAAATGAGCTGCTTAAAAAAGGGACTATGCAGCAATAAAGATCACAAAATGGAAAAAATAGTTTAAGAAAAGCAATTCAGAGTTACACTTGTTTAGCGCCACACACGTTTAGCGCCACACACGTTTAGCGCCACACACGTTTAGCGCCACACACGGCCTTTGGACACTCAAAAGCACTTTATTGCCAATGAATCCCATTTGAAGTGAAATCACTTGTGTTTTTAAACTTCTTGCAGGTCTTAAAATTCTACAGCTAAATATTTTGAAATTTTGTTCTCCAAGCAACAAGTCATGGTCACTTTATGACAGTATATTATGTCATGCCCAAACAAAAATGAGAAAATTGATTCAAATACAAAATAGAAGCCACTACATTGGTGTTTTTTTTTTTAAGCCATGTCTGGAAATGCCTAAACAACAAAAAAAAAGAATGGCAGAGGCTAGAAATCACAAACAAAAACAGAAATTGTTAGGAAAGCACAGTAGGTCTGGCAGTATTCATGCAGAGGTAACGTGACCTGAACCCAGCAATTTCTGTTTTTGTTTCTACAAAATCTCTAGATGCATCTCTGAACATTAATCTGCTCTAGACTTGTCATTCAGAGGTTTTGTTCTTTTGAAAAAAGAAAATCCAAATTAATCAAATAAACGCAATCAGCAATGAAGGCATTCACTAAGAATTTTGAATAGAGAAATACTGAGCTCAGTAATTCAAATAGAGTGGCTTAAGAGAACTTGACTGTATATATAGTTAATGCGATGACATCAAGAACTATCCCACAGGGCAACTGTATATAGCCAAACATTCTTCTGTAATCAGAGATATTCAGATCCAGATTCTAACCACTATTAGGTTTGATTGTAATTTTCACCCGACTCCAGGAATTATTCAAAACACCACGTAAATTCCAGATGGGTGCAACGGTATCAGGTTGCACGTTGTAGTTGTTGTCCACAGCTTTGCAGATTATCTCCAAGTTCTTCTGGCCCTTTGGCAGAGGCATAGTGAGCTGCCACAGTTTCCATGCCCATGCCTGACCGGCATCCTGCTTCTCCCCAGTTAAGTCAGCTACTTTCCAAGTCTTCCCACCATCTAATGAGACATCGACTCGAATCACTTCTTGGCCACCTCCACTCCATGCATAACCTTTCACCGTGATCTCTTCATTGTCTGCAGAGATATAATCATTATTGCAAGGTGTCGTTATGGCAGACTGGATGGGGAGTTCTTGGATTGCTGGCGCAGTACTGAAGTCAACAGTATCCCAATCTACAGAGGGAGAAAACCCTTTATAGTCATTCACCTGCCAATGGCTCTGGCTTTCTTCTTTACTTACAATGATCTTGCTCAACCACTTCACATTGCGTGCTCCAACCACTCCAGGCACAATGACACGCAGGGGAAAGCCGTGATCCCTGGATAGATCTTCACCATTCATTTCATATGCAAGTAGCACATCACCATCTTTAGCCAATGCCTTGCGAATGGAAATAGAGGCCCCATAGGGGATCCCGGTCAGGTCTTTATCAAGTCCCTCAAATTGGACATGCTTGGCATTTGTGTTCTCTGGTAGCCCTGCATACTTAAGGACATCAGAAAGCTTGACCCCTCTCCAGGTAGCATTACCAATAGCTGCCATCCCCCAATTCAGTCCCTTTACCTGACGCACAGCATTCATTTCAGAGCGCCGATTCCCTGCACATTGCAATGTAGCAGTTATTGTGTGCTTTGGAAACTTGGTCTTGAGATCATCAAGAGTTAGTTGGATGGACTTCAGTCCCTCTCCTATAACCTGCAAACGGTACGTTTTTGGATCAACTTCTGGTACAGGCAAATGATTTCGTTTGAAGAAAATTTCATTTGGGGTAATGTAATTTTCAGACAGGAGTTCTACTGGTGGTTCTGCATTAAATGGCTTTAAGCTATTCACCTTCAAAACAGGGTGTCTCAGGGGTTCATTTCCATAAGGATCATCCACATCCATGATTGCCTGCTTTTGATCTTCTGGGCTCAGCTCTCCAATTCTGTACTCTTCAAGTATGGAGTAAACATGTTCTTGATTGTGGACTGCATACATTGCCCAGAATGGTTCAATGGCACCACCAGCAGCAAGCATGATCTTATCCCCTCCGGGATGTAGGTCCACAAACTTTGTAATATCATACACACTAGTTTTATAGGTGACCCATACCCCATCTGCAAGAGATTTATGTTTGGCAACATCCTGCCTGGTATAGATTGAGTTAGTTGGTTTCACCTCATTGCCCAATGCTGACACAGTTTGGCTGGTCAATTCTGTGGTAGTTTTAGGCTCTGCTTGCTGCACCTAGAAGACAAAATAAAAGACTATAAGACTATAGCTCATGGGAAAAGAAAATCCTCAAACTCAGACTTTCGCTCATCAGTTGAAGCTCAGAGGCAGCACTGCAACTGATGGATTTGGGCAGAATGAATCAGCTGAAGTTCCCATTCCTGACTGTAGTCCAGATGCTGAAGTGTAAGTTGGGCAAGTACAGCATTATCCTCAGTTACCATCACCACTGACACTCATGTTCAAGATCTATACTCAAATATTAGCCACTTCGGCAAAGTACTATGATCGCCATGCTCATTGGAATGCACTGCACATGCCAGAATCCTCAGGAGAAAATGAAGTGTTGAAGTGAGAGTTAGCATCAGCAAAGATCTGTCAAGAGATGGTCTTTAAGGAATAAGATATATAATTTAAAAACAAAAATTATTACACGTACTGAGCAAAGCTATTATAAAGCTGTTAATAAAGATGCAATAGATATTCCCTCATACCTGCTGTCTATGCAAGCCATAAACTAGGACAGCACCTGTACCCGCCAGGACCCCTACAACCAACTGTCTCCATCCAGTGTTAGAAAATTGGTAGCCCATACTTCTGCCACCGTTGGCAGCTGTATTCTTCCATCGTGCGAAGCCGCATCCTGAACAGGCCTGCAGAAGTAGTGCAGAGGTCTCTATCCGTACTCTGAAAAAGGAAGCAGGAATGGAAAAAAGAAAAAGTGCACAGCTTGATACATTCAATTTCAAATTGCAATATGTTCCTATCATCCTGCAGGAGCCAGTATTTAAGACTTACTTAACCAAATTGCAGGTTCATGCCTCCACACTATTTAACTTGCTGAATGGTAAGCATTACTGAGTGACAAAGCCAAGGTGTCCAGATCTCGAACAATGAGTGCAATGACAACGTTCAGTTGAGTTCAGTTATCACATCAGGATCAATAATTTCTTGAATGTAGAGTTAAAAAAAATGGGGGGATCATATTGGACATGGTAGCATGGGGATTAATGTTACTGCACAAATAATCCCGAGGACTGAACTTAATGGTCCAAAGACAGTTTATCAATTAGAGATTAGTCAATCTCTGATTACTTTCTTTTATCATTTAATACCCACATCCCCAATCACATCTCAACCCTGCCTCCCTGGGAAAATGTTATCCCCCAAATTTACTCACCAACTCTAAACCATCTTGCATTTAGCCCTCTATTCACCACGTTACTGCAGCCACAATTTATGCAAATGCATTCTTAACTCCTCCTTTGATGTTCAAGTTATCAATAAAACAACTACTTTCTCTTGCCCTGGTCATTACCCTGATACGGCCCTCATCTGCATTCCCTTAATTCCAAAGATGACGACTTTTAAAGAACACGTAGGTAATTGGTTTAGCCATCCACAGCCAGATTTGATCAGACCACTTAAAAACATGGTCAGGTCCTGCTCTCATCCGTGGAAATTGCTCACTGCATTCCAGGCAAAGGTGACACTTTCCTTCATGGTAAGTAATTTTCTTAATTCCCTCTTCCTTGTAGCCTTCACCCGCAACTCCAGCAAATGCAGGAAGCTCATGGGCTTCCTTGTCACTAAGATTGAGCGTCTGCCACATCATTCCCTTCAACTAGCCCACCTGGTTAAACTTCCTCAAAAGAGTCCCCTAAATTTGAACTTATATCTTACTCTAGTTACATACATACAGATTTGGAGATGGGTACACCAAGGGGCCCCTCAAGCCTGCTCACCATGGAATAAGATCATGACTGATCTGATCACTTCACATTCCCACCTACCTCTGACAACTTTTCACCTTCTTGCTGAGCAAAACTCTATCCATCCTGCCTTTAAAAATATTTAGATTCTTCTTCAAAAGACAGTGAAAACAAACAGTTCCAAAGACTTGATCAGCGAAAAAAATTCTCATGCCGAAAATGGCAATTCCTTATTTTGGAACAATGATCTCTAGTTCTAGAATTTCCCACAAAAGGAAACATCCTTTCCACATGCACCCTGTCAAGACCCCTCAGGATCTTACGTATTTCACTCAAGTTGCTCCTTAGTCTACTGAACAGATGCAGACCGAGCTTGTCCCTACATTCCTTACAAGACAACCCGCCTATTCCAGGCACTTGTCATAAATATTTTTCGAACTGCTTCCAATGCACATCCACCATCCTTCCTTAAATAAAGGGGACCAATACTGTACACTATTACAGATGGGGTCTCACCCTGTATAACTGAAGCATGGTCTTGCAACTTTTGTATTCAATTCCCCTCACAATAAGTGACAACATTCTATAAGCTTTCCTCATACTTGCATACTATGTCCTATCCTTCTGTGATTAATGTATTAGGACATTCAGATTCCTCTGCATGACAGAGCTCTGCAATCTCACACCATTTAGATACTGCTTTTTTAAATTCTTCCTGTCAAAATGGGCTATTTTACATTTTTCCACATTATACTCCATTTGTCACATCGCTGCCCACTTCCTTCGTAGCAATGTGTCATCACAATTTATTTTCTTGCCTGTCTTTGTGTCACAAGTGAATTTAGTGACCGTACCCTTAAATCTCTTCACCCAAGTCATTTATATAAACTGTTAAATGTTGAGGCCCCAGCACTGATCCAGTGGCACACTGGACAAACCAGAAAATGGGCCATTTATGCTTTCTGTTTCCGTCAGCCAGGCAATAGACTATCCATAACAATAAGTTCTCCCCAACACCATGAGCTTTTACTTTCCTCATCAATAATTTGATGTGGCACCTTACCAAATGCCTTCTGAAAACTTACGTACATCCACTGGTTCCCCTTTATCCAAAGCAGACTACTTCCTCAAAAGAACTCTAGTAAATTGGTTAATCATGATTGCAGTTTCAAAAAATCACGTTGTTCTGTCTGATTATCTTGATTTTTTTTTTAAATGCCCCTCTATAATGTCTCTATAAATAGGGAAAAATCATAGAATTCCTACAGTGTGGGAGCAGGCCATTTGACCCGTTGAGTCCACACAGACCCTCTGAAGAACATTCCAATCCCCTACCCTATCCTTGTAAACCTGCATTTTCCCCACAGCTAATCCACCAAACCTACACATCCTTGGCCATTACGGGCTATTTCACATGGCCAATCCACCTAACCTTCACATCTTTTGAAACCCATGGTGACACAGGGAGAAAGTGCAAACTCCATACCGTCGCCAGAGGGTGGAATCGAACCTAGGTCCCTGACGCTGTGAGCAGTGCTAACCACTGAGCCACCACACTATCTGATATGCTGACGCTTACGACAGATGTTAAGCTAACTGGTACGTAGTGTACTGCTTTTACTATTCCCAATAAATGAGTTGAATTCATTAGCTAATCATTAGATTTGGAATCTTTCTCAAATCAAGGGAGTCTGGAAAATTAAAACCAACACAAATCAACTATTTTACTAGCCACTTCTTTCAAATGAAAGACATCAATCAGGATCGAGGACTCGTCAGCCCACAACTCCATCAATTTGCTCAGTACCACTTCCCTGGTGATTGTAAATTTTCTTAAGTTCCTACCTCCTTTCCATTTCCTGAATTACAGCTATTCCTGGGATGTTACTTATATTTTCTATAGTGATGACCAATGCAAAGTTCATCAGCCATCTCCTTACTTTCCATTATTAATTCCCCACACTCAATTTCTACAAGATTAATGCTCACTTAGTTAGTTCTTTTCTTTTTTAAATCTCTCGACAAACTTATTACTTTTACATTTCTAGTTAGCTTTTTTCTTAAGTTAATAAGGAGGACAAAATTAAAGTAATTCTTTGATATTTGTTTATATTCTGTCCAAACGTCGCTGTCGACACTATGGCTTTAAGAAGTGCAATTTGTCTTAAGACCTCCCTTCAAAAAGACAGAGGTATTTATTTGAAGCCAATAAAGTGAACAGTTTGTGAGGGCGAGAGGTTTTTTTTGTTAAGTTGGAACAATAGAAGCAACATGAATGGGTACAGCAAGGCATCCACAGAACCAGGGTTTTCGTTTAGTTTTCAGCAGTTGTTGGGGTTTGAAGTTGGCAGTGGAATCTTTACATTTTTGTCAGACACAGCAAGAACCTGAAATTCTCTCTGCTGCCAGAATCACTTTTGAGACAATCTATTTTACCAAATTTGCCTTTACCAAGGGGGTGTTGGGAACATTGCTGTTTAGTAGTTAATCTGTTATCCTGTTAAGTTTCCCAGTAGAGTTAAAAGTTATACCAATTCTTCTTTCTTTGGTTTGTATTAACTCTAGGGTAAGAATAAACTGTGTTTTGCTTAAAGCTAACCAATTAAATCATATCAGGAACACAGCGCCTTACACTTGCCTTTAAAGATGATAAAAATTAGGGTCTAAGCTATCTCCTTGATACATTTGGGGGTTTGGTTTGGTCCGTTCCATCTCTTTAAATTCTCTACGCAAATTGTAAACAATTGCGGCCCCACTGATCAATAACCAGAAAAAACACAAATTAACACGCTCTCTTTGCTTTCTGTTAGTTAGAAATATTCTATTCATGCTAATACATTACCTGTAATGTCATGCACCTTTATCTTATGCAGCCTTTTGTGCGGCACCTTCTCGAATGCCTTTTGGAAATCCAGATACACCA
This sequence comes from Chiloscyllium plagiosum, assembly GCF_004010195.1. Classification (NCBI taxonomy): domain Eukaryota; kingdom Metazoa; phylum Chordata; class Chondrichthyes; order Orectolobiformes; family Hemiscylliidae; genus Chiloscyllium; species Chiloscyllium plagiosum. The sequence goes on from NC_057752.1 coordinate 6,914,896, forward strand.
CATCCACATCCCTGTTGTCCACTGTGCTTGTAATGCCCTCAAAGAATTCCAGTAAATTAGTTAAATATGACCTGCCTTTTATGAACCCATGCAGCCCAAAGGGACAATTTATTTATTCTTTATTGATTCACGGGATGCGGGAATTTATTGCTGATCCCTAATTGCCCTGAGGGCAGTTAAGAGTCAACCATTATGCTGTGGGTCAGGAGTCACATGAATTTCAGACCAGTTAAGGATGGCAGTTTCCTTCCTTAAAAAGGACATTAAATGAACCAGATGGGTTTTTCTGTCAATTGACAATTGATTCACGATCATTATTAGATTCCTAACTTCAGATATTAATTGAATTCAAATTCCACCATATGCCTTGGTGGGATTTGAAACCGGGTCCCCGGACCATTATCTGGGTCTCTGAATTAACAGTCCAGTCATAAATATCACTAGGCCATCACCACTTCCCAATTTCTAACCAAATATTTCATTTTTTTCCCCTCGATTATAAATTCAAGAATTTTCCCCTCTATAGAAGTTAAGCTAACAGGCCTATAATTACCTGCCTGGTGATCTATCCCCTTTTTTAAACAGTGAAATCACATTTGCTGTTTTCCCAAACTGCTCGAACTGCCCCAAGTCCAACGAATTTTGGCAAATTACCATGAATGCATTTGCTATTTCCCCCGCCATCTCTTTCAGTACTCTGGATGCATTTTATCAGAGCCAAGAGACTAGTCTACCTTTAGCCCAACACTACCTCTTTCGTGACCATAGTTTCTAGGTTCTCATCTGCCATAGCCTCCTTGTCATCAATTATTGGCACGTTATTTGTGTCTTCCACTGTGAAGACCGACACAAAATACCGGTTTAATGCCTCAGCCATTTCTTCATTTGCCATTATTAAATCTCCCTTCTCATCCTACAGAGGACCAATGTTTACCTTAGCCATTCTTTTTAAAAATTTTACACATTTGTATAAACTTTTGCTATCTGTTTTTATAATCTGAGTTAGTTCACTCTCATAATCCATCTTACCTTACTTTTTAGCTTTTTGTGGCTCTGTTGACCTTAAGATTTCTCAATCTTCCAGTTTCCCCACTAATCTTTGTCACTTTATATGCATTAGCTTTCATTTCCTTAGTTATCCACAGCCGGTTTGGTACGTTTTGGTGCAGCCGTTTGGGCGCCGGAGTTTTGGCATGGCAGTTTAGGCTCCAAACCTATTTTGGCGCCAGCGCATTTGGCGACAGACGTTTTGGCGTTAAGAACATTTCTTTATTTGTAAATGTACGTTACAGTTTTTAGTGATTAACAGATTTAATGTTTTTAATTTTCAATAAAGTTACAGTTAAGACTTTTTAAAGTTCTACCTTTGAATGATGATGAATTAATCAACATTTTTTCCCTAGCGCCAAAACATCCGCCGCCAAATGGGCTAGCGCCAAATCGCCGGTGCCCAATCGTCCCATTCCAATCCACAGCTGATTAACCCTTTTCCTACAGTTCTTCCTTTTCACAAAATGTATACTTTTGCTGAGCACTGTGAAAAATCCTTTGAAATTCCTCCACTATCCCACCATATAGTCTTTGCTCCTAGTCTACTTTAGCCAACTCCTCCCCTCATCCCATTGTAGTTTCCTTTGTTGAAGCACAAGACACTGGTATTGGATTTTACCTTCTTACTTTCCATTTATATTTTAAATTCAACCATACTGTGATCGCTTCTTCTGAGAGGATCCCTATCTGGGAGATAATTAATTATTCCTGTCTCATTACACAGGATCAGATCTAGGATAGCTTGCTATCTCAGTTTCATCAGAGTATGCAATGGAACCTATTGCAGATACATTCTATGAACTCGTCAAGGCTGCCTTGACTAACTTGGTTTCACCAATCAATATGTAGATTAAAATACTCCATGATAATTTCTGTTTTGAACTGTCTATTCAAATTTTGCTATTACCTTAACTTTCTCTCACAACATCACTGACCAAATGAAGAAAATCCAAAATCTAAAGCTATTTGCACAAATGTACATAACAGAGGTTTCAATCAAGTCACCTCAAAAACAAGCCTCAACTTCTCTCATCACCCGACATTGCTAAATCCAAATGGATATTGCAAATGTTCCATTGTTTATCTTGCCTACAGTGAGAATAGGCATCCAAACCTGCACACAATATTCCACCATGGCCCAATTGAACTTTTAGAAGCTCAATATCACTTGCAGATCACAAGGAGCTGCTTAGCGATTGACATCTACAAATAAAACCCCAGATCCAATTTGCTATTTCTGACTATATTTACTTGTGATATAACCTTTAAGTACCCATGTATCTCTACATCTGCACCTCTACTTAAAAGTATATTTCCTTAGCTTCCTTCCGAATATTATTTCGCATTACATGCCACTCTTTTTTAGAACCTTTGTTATCCTTTTCCATGCTCAATCCTCATTTGGCATTAAAAGCAACCTTTCATATTGTTCCCTCAAGTAACAAGTTCAGATCATTTATATATGCAGTGAACAAATATGATCCTAAAATCTCACTTCAGTCATCCAAAGGATGACAATATTATTTTGAATTTTAAAAAACCTTCTGTACATATCTCTCAGACTGGCATTTGTAACTCAATAAAATATAAAACACCTGGTTTTACATGTCCTATTCTCCTAATTTCATGTCACAGGCAAAGTTTTTAAAACTGTTATATTTACATTGCTGTCTATTTAGTATTATTCATGCTTTCCTGCTATAAAATCTGTATAATCAAAACTACCTCCCATGCTATTGCAAATATAACTGAACCATTAAATTTAAAATATTTGTTCAATTTATTGTCAAAACTCTGAAAAACTTCTAATGTGTTATTACCTTCAAGGCCACAGCCTCAAAATGATAGGACACTTCCAGGCATTGATGGATATTTCCTCTTTGGCCAAACTATGTCAAAAATTTATACTTCTATATCTTCTTTCTGACTGCCAAAGTACTTCACAATCAATAGCATAAGGAGTGCACTGCCACACCAACACCCCTCCCCTCCCCTCAGCTCTTCCGACAACCACCTTCTACCCCAAGTGTAATAGTCTGTGCAAAACACATTGGACCGTACAGTCACCTACGGATTCGCCCCAAGAGTGGAAGAGAATCATTATGGTCTGTGAGGGACCACCAATGAAATAAATTAAACAAACAATGAAATACTTTTGAAATGTAGTCACTGTTGCATTTGTTATGAATATATAGCTCATGGTTTAAGCTTTAAAATGTAATTTTAGTTTTAGCCAGTGTAGTGTACCTAACTGAGCCAGAAGGCCCAGGTTCAAGTCCCAACTGCTCTAGAGGTGTGCAATAATACCTGAACAGGTTGATTAGAAAACATTTGTGCCAAGACAAATAAATAGCCATAAATAACATTGAGTAGGTAATGTTGGTGTAGTGATAATATCACTGTACTAGTAATCCACACACTCCCCAGGCTAACATTATGGATTCACCATGACAAATGGTGAACTTTTAACTTAGTTACTAAGAGGCACTTGTGGTGCAGAGATAGGTCCCCTGGCTCAGAGATAGAGACACTATGTTCAAGCCCCACCACTCCAGAATTGTGTCATAACATCTTTGAACAGCTGGATTAGAATATCCACCAGATGGCTGTTAAGAGCTCTTGTGGTACGACCGTAGTATTCCTACTTCTGAGCCAGAAAGGTCCAGGTTCAAGTCCCACTTTCCTGGAGGTGTCAAAACATGTCTGAATAGGTTGATTAAAATAACTACCACAGAATCACTGTAATAGGTACGTGAAACCTGACAAGCCAGGTGGCTCCTCAGAATTGGATTGGAATGCTTGCCTGCTAGAGAAGAAATGCTTATCTGAACTAATTTCATCAGGAATGGAAAAATCTTTGGGCTCTGAGGTATAGTGGTAGTGTCTCTACCTGTGGGCCAGAGGCCAAGGTTCATGTCCTATCTGCTCCAGAGGTGTGTCATAACACATCTAAACAGATTGATTTGAAGTATCTAGAGGGAAGAGTCTTGTCTGCTAAAGGTTCATGTAGAACAGTGGTAGTGTCCCTATCTCTGTGCCTGAAGATCTGGATTCAAGTTTCACCTGGCCCAGAGGTATCATGCCATATCTGAATAGGTGGATTAAAAATAAACTAGAAAGTTAAGGTGGTATTTGATAGCATTTATGGATGAAACTTCTATTTCTGCAAAAAGGGGCTTTTGTGGTGCAGTTGTCGATCCCCACCTTTGAGCCAGGAGCCCCAGGTTTAAATCCCACCTGCTTCAGAGGTCTACCATAACATCTCTGAACAAATTTATTAGAAAACCCATCAGCCTAACTTCTATCCTAGGAAGCCAATTTTTGTTTTAGGGGAGGGAATGGTGCAATTGTAATGTTACTGGGCTGGTAATTCAGAGGCCCAGTTCTTTAGGAGGCTTTTGTGGTGCAGTGGTATTGTGCCTACCTCTGGGCCAAGAGGTCCAGGTTCAAGCCCCATCTACCCCATGTGTCATAACATCTCTAATAGGTTTGATTAGAAAATATCTACCAGAGGGCTCATGCAGTGCAGTGATAGTGTCCCTACCTCTGAGCCTGAAGGCCTGGGTTCAGAGATGTGTCATAACACGTCTGAACTGGTTGATTAGGAAATATATACCAGGAATAACTCCTGAGCTATTCTGCAAAAAACTTTCAACATTCTCTTGAAGGGCAGACAGAGGTGTGCATTTTAACTGAAAACAGCACCTCTGACAATGATTCTGCAGTGTCATCAGAGACAAAGCTCATACTATTTTCCCCAAGAGTATGTGGGGTAAAGCCCTTATTAAAATGAATTATTTTACAACAGCCAAATCAATGCATTACGTGTAAAATAACCAAACGATGGAATTACCAGTACCTGCTTTGCATTTGCCAGATATTCAAAGCAGATCGTGTACAATGAAGGAATGACATCACTGCACCTGAAAAAAAAGAGAAAAATATATTTTTTTAGATCAGGTTTTAATTATTCTGTATTTCATGTTTCAATCTATCTCCATTGTAACTATCCACCCCCAATGAGATTCCTTGCTGAAGTCCAACTCCAAAAGCTTGAGTCATGCTCCAATCCTTCATGCAAGAGAAACATCAAAGTTCCACTTGTAAATCACCTTATTCGGGAGTTTAATACTTTGATGTAGTAAAGTTTAGAGGCATGGCCTGGATGATTTCAAAGTGAAAAGTATGAAGTTGATTTCTAGGTATGGATGGAAAGAATTGATGGAAGCAATGTTCAGGCTCAGAAACAGTTATGGAAAACCAGTGGCTCCAGTGACTATTTGAGGAACAAATAGTCAGTGGCTGCATGGTTTGGCCAGTAGAGACTGAGTTGATTATGAGCCAGAGGCTGACCCGGGGTTCCAGAGGTCACTGTAGTATTAACAGTGCAGATTCAGAATAACAGTGTAGGGTTAGCGAGACCTGTGCAGCCCAGGTATTCCAAGATAGTGAAGGGCAAATTGACGAAATCTGTGTAGATGAGGGAGCTGAGGAAGAACGATCAGTCCTCAGCAGAGGCCTTACCTTCATCCCCCCTCTGCTCTTGGATCAATGAATTCGACACATGTTGTGACATTAAACACCTCTTCTGCCACCTCCAGGCTTACTTTTTCCACCAAGACTCCCACCCACCTTCTGAGGACCCCTTCTCCCACCTCCAACACACCCCACCCACCTGGACACCCCAAGCCGGTCTGTTACCCACCCTTGATCCCATCGCCACTCCCTAATCACCCGACACCTGGAGGAAGAACGCGTCATCTTCCACCTTGGGACCCTCCAACTCTACGGCATCAACGTGGATTTCACCAGTTTCCTCATTTCTCCTCCCCCCACCTTATCCCCAGTTCCAACCTTCCAACTTGGCACTGCCCTCATGACCTGTCCATCTTCCTTCCCAACTATCCGTTCCACCCACCTCTCCGACCTACCACTATCATCCCCACCTTCACCTACCTATCGCACTCTCAGCTACCTTATCCTTCCTATAATGCGGTGACCAGACCTGCATGCAATACTCCAAGTGCGGCCGCGCCAGAGTTTTGTACAGCTGCAGTATAACTTCATGGTTCCGAAACTCGATCCCTCTATCAATAAAAACTAACACACCTTCTGAACAACCCTATCAACCTTGGTGGCAACTTTCAGGGATCTATGTACCTGGACACTGAGATCTCTCTGCTCATCTACACTACTGAGAATCTTACCATTAGCCCAGTACTCTGCATTCCCGTTACTTCTTCCAAAGTGAATCACCTCACACTTTTCCACATTAAAATCCATTTGCCACCTCACAGCCCAGCCCTGCAGCTTATCCATGTCCTCTGTAACCTGCAACATCCTTCGGCACTATCCACAACTCCACCAACCTTAGTGTCATCTGCAAATTTACTAACCCATCCTTCTATGCCCTCAACCAGGTAATTTATAAAAACGACAAACAGTGGACCCAAAACAGATCCTTGCAGTACCCCACTAGTAACTGAACTCCAGGATGAACATTTCCCATCAACCACCACCCTCTGTCTTCTTTCAACTAGCCAACTCCTGATCCAAACCACTAAATCACCCTCAATCCCACGCCTCTGTATTTTGTGCAATGGGCTTATCATGGGGAATCTTATCAAATGCTTTACTGAAATCCATACACACCACATCAACCGCTTTACCCTCATCCACCTGTTTGGTCACCTTCCCAAAGTACTCCAAGGTTTGTGAGGCACGACCTACCCTTCACTAAACTGCGTTGACTATCTCTAAACATCTCTATTTCCAGATGATTATAAATCCTATCTCCTTAACCCTTTTCACACATTTACCCACAACCGAAGTAAGGCTCACTGGTCTCTAATTTATTCTTTAACTCCAAGAAAAAAAAACGAACTATCTACACTGTAATCCTCCTTTGTCCGATCAATTTGTCTACCTCCCACTCTACAACACTATACTGATCCAATAAAACCCCCGATTAACTTTTAAAAAAAAAAATCAATTTTCAAAAACCAGTCAGGTGTTTATTTTCCTCTGTAGATTTTTCCTGGGTCTTTTCTTCAGTCTTCTGCTGCACAGATTTCATATGAACAGGTACCTTTCAGAGAGCATGTCTGCAGTCAGTTTGTTGGTGCTCTTTTCCACTCTGGCTAACTGTTCAAAATGCCCAATTTTTTTTAACTCCAAAACATCGGATTGGCTCATTGAATTTTACTGGTTTGATGTCATCAAAACAAAATTTGATTGGAATTTGGTTTCTTGGGGCATAATTTAAACTGGCCAAATTCAAATTTGTTGCGTACCATAACAACTCTGCTCAGCTATTTGTTTCACAGCCAAATGTTACATTTTTAAATTTTTCAGCACACTCTGTGCTTGTAAAGTCCTTGCCAGCTTTCACTCTCTCTCTTAAAGGTACAGTACACACCTGCAACTTTATAACATATCCCTTAATTCTTTGAGATATGAAAACATCTCAGTCTTGAATTATTATACTCCACAACCCCTTTAGTATCCATCCACTGTGGTAGACTGAATTCAGTAAAAGCTGGAATAAAAAGCATAAAAGCCCATCTACTTTGCTAATGCTCTTTCATGAAGGAAACCTTACCTGGTCTGGCCTGTGACTTCAGACCCACACAATGCATTTGATACTTGGATAGACATTAAATGCTGACCTAGTCAGTGATACTCAAATGCCATGAACAATTTTTTAAAAATCAAATTCTCCTCATACTTTTACAGATTACGAGGAGAGGTGAGCTTTAATGTGTCTCTGGTTTAAATTAGCAGGGGAGTTTACCCATGTCGTACCAAATGGCACAACCAGAAAAGTGAAATTGTAGCAGAAAATCACCCATGATCATCTTGAATGGTTGAGCAGGCTCAAAGAGCTGTAACCTACTTCTTATGTTGGCTCTTATATTGAAAACAACAAATGCTGGAAATCACAGTGCAGCATCCATGGTTGGTGGGGGGGTTGGTGGTGGGAGGGGAGAGACAGAGACAGATAACGTTTTGAGTCAAGATGACTCTTCATCAGAACTAGAGTGTGGAGGAACACCATTTAAATTTTAGGCAAAAGTGAGGACTGCAGATGCTGGAGAATAGAGTCAAGAGTGTGGTGCTGGAAAAGCACAGCAGGTCAAATAGCATCCAAGCAGGGGATTCAACATTTTGGGCAAAAGATTACTGATGAACGGCTTTTGCTAAAAAAAAAATCAATTATCCTGCTCCTCAGATGCTGCCTGACCTGCAATGCTTTTCTAGCACCACACTCTCGACAATTTAATTTTAGCTTGCTCGCTCGCCATGGATGCTGCCTGACCCACTGTGACCTCCAGCATTTGTTGTTTGTAGTACAGATTCCAGGATCTGCACTAATTTGGTGCCAGTAAGTTTCAATGTTCCAAGGTCACAAATACTGCAGAAATGCAAGTCTTGCAGGTTTGGTTTACACTTTTCCTCAAGTGAGCAGCATTTGGAAAAGGGAGGCTACAGTGAGGGGAAAAGATAGAATGGGGGGGGGGGGGGGGGTAGAAAAGAAAGGGGGAATCAAAACCATCGCTTCCAACAATACAGAAAATAGCATTTTCCAGAAATAAAACTACATTCATTTTCTTAACGAAATTGGAGCAGAAAGAAAGAAAGAAAGAAAGAAAGATAGATAGATATATTTGATAGCACAGCAGAGCCCCAGAAGTGTAGAGGTGGATATGGTACAGACCACCGTGTCAGCTTGCAGAGATCATGACTGTTCTTGGCACTGCTGACCACAAGGAATCCTACATCAGCTCAGTGAACCTGACATTTCAGAACCACTTTCGTGATTAAAAGTTGAAATTCCAAAAAGAATACACGCGTGATGATCAGTTGTTTCTTTTACAGAAAAGATGGTTTTTTTAAAAAAAATGCCCAATGGTTTAACCCTCTCATTAAACTCAGTTTGAAGTTTCAGGACAACATTGCCAAATAAAATGGGTTCAATTGCAATATACTTTAAAACTTTTAACGTTTAAGTCGAAATACGTTAAAAAAAAACTCGTGATTTAAAATGTTTCGTTGCTTCTGCCTTGATAAAAACCTTTGAGCATCATCATTAAGAAAATATTCAGACTTTCAAATCCCCTCAGAAACCACCCCTCACCCAAGCCCAACGACACTTTACCAGACGATTCCACACGACGCGTCATTCGATTGACACGGGAGCAGCATGCGCATGCGTGGTATCAGGCCAGCGCCTGTGACGTCTATTTATTTATGGCTTGAGCGCGAGCCGCGTTGATCCAGATGTCGAGTGTGATGACAGTAACTGGAAGAGCAATGTGCAGCTGCACTGTTTCCCGGACAGTTCGTGGCTGTCTGAGGAGTTTATATACATGTATTCCCCATAGATTATTTTAATGTAGAACAAAAAAAAACATGCTGTAAAAATTGAGTTAGTCTACCGCTATTTGTAGAGGGAAAGCCTGACCTGTCAATTATATCCGGCGGGTTTTTTTTCTTATTCAGATTTTGTTTTGGCGATTTGAATACTCCGTCTGACTCCCACTCGAGGCCTGTGAGCTCTGGCTACGATGCTATTTCAGTGAAGTTCAACATAAGCCTGAGGAACATTTCAACTCGTTTCCTTTTTCTTTGCAGATTTGTTTTTACCTTTTTCTTACAGCAATTGTTCATGAGTCTGTCATTCACACCTCACCTAAACCTATCTTTTGTACCAATTACTGACCTCTTTGCTTTGCATGATCAACCCTGTAGGCATTTAATCTCTCTGAACTTGCCACACTTTTTGCCCTTTTATTGCCTTTAAAATATGTTATCTCTTCAATTTTTCTCAGTTTTGACAGAAGGACATCCACCTGAAATTTTAGCTGATTTGTCTTTCCATAGATACTTTATTGCTGGAACAGCACAGCAGGTCAGGCAGCATCCAGGGAACAGGAGATTCGACGTTTCGGGCACAGGCCCTTCTTCAGGAATGAGCAGAGAGTGTTCAGCAGATATCACTGGGATGCTTTTTTGCCATTATTATGGCAATAATGTTTTTTTCAAATTTAAAAAAAAGTTATGATATTTCAGCTACTTTAATCCCATGTGTATCACTGATGATTTGTATTTACTCTGTGGAAATTTTAATTGAGTAGAAGATTTTACTGCATTTTACTTTCTGATTTGCTGTTTGAGAATACTTCAGTGTAATTGGCTGCCAACTCCCTGCGGTGATATCACTGTTACTGTATGCCTAGTGTTTGTCTTGATCTTGCACATATCAAGAAAGGGAAACTTCATGCCTCAGAGATCACTAGATAGCAGAAAATCCCTTTAATACTTCAAAGTACTCTTTTGGTATGATCCTAGATATTGAATATTGTTAGATATTATTACTGGAGCGAATCATAGATTTACATTTAAATAGTTCCCATTTCTGTCTTTGTTCACTCCTTTCCTCAGCAATATTTTGTGTTTGATTTTGTCTACTTTCTGTGGTTTTATTTACCCTAATGAAGAAGAGCATATCTTCTCAACATCACAACTATTGATCTCACCCTGCTTGGCTGTTGTATGGAACCCCCTACGTGTTAACCCCTTAAAGCCAAATACATAACAATATTGTCAAATTTGATGGAATTTTAATGCATTTACTTTAGGGGAAATTTGGCATGTTAATATGCTGCAGTTTTTCTTATCTGCGATGTTTTGTGTTATGTTGCTGAAAATATTACTGATGAAATACTTAGCAGTTGTAGTAAAATCATGCGTATACTTAGGATGAAGAAGATTATGAGTACCACATATGCTTGGTCCAGTTCTTGTTGGATTCATTTGGATATCAAAGTTGAAACTTTATTGCTGGAACAGCACAGCAGGTCAGGCAGCATCCAGGGAACAGGAGATTCGACGTTTCGGGCACAGGCCCTTCTTCAGGAATGAGCAGAGAGTGTTCAGCAGGAGAAGATAAAAGGTAGGGAGGAGGGACTTGGAGGAGGGGCGTTGGAAATGTGATAGGTGGAAAGAGGTCAAGGTGAGGGTGATAGGTCGGAGTAGGGTGGAGGCGGAGAGGTCAAGAAGAAGACATTTCCAACTCCCCTCCTCCAAGTCCCTCCTCCCTACCTTTTATCTTCTCCTGCTGAACACTCTCTGCTCATTCCTGAAGAAGGGCCTGTGCCCGAAACGTCGAATCTCCTGTTCCCTGGATGCTGCCTGACCTGCTGTGCTGTTCCAGCAATAAAGTTTCAACTTTGATCTCCAGCATCTGCAGACCTCACTTTCTCCTTTTCCATAGATACTGCCAGGCTTGGTGAGTAAGTGAGGATTTTCAGTTTTCATTAGAAATTTTAGGAACTTAATCATAGGATGAATGAGCAAACATGGTGAATCAACCTTCCCACATTCACACGTCCATTATTCGTAGTCAGAGAGTCTACAGCACAGATAAAGGTTCTTTGGCCCATTGAGTCCACACTGGTCAAAAACAACCATCTAACTATTCAAATTTCATGTTCCAGCATTTGGCCCATATCCATGTGCATCATAGCATCACCAGTGCACATCAAAATATTTCAAAAAAGACATGAAAGTTTTTGCCTCTGCCACTCTTACAGGTAGTAGTTCCAGATTCCCACCACCCTCTGGGTGAAAACAATTTCCTCACATCCTCTGTAAACCTCCTGCCTTAAATATATGCCTATGATCATTGATCCCTCAAACAAGAAGGAAAGTTTCTTCCCATTTCCCCTGTTTGTACCTCTCATAATTTTGTACACCTCAATCATATCCCCTCTCAATCTCCTCTGCTCCAAGGAAAACAACCTCAGTCTTTCCAACCTCTTCTCGTTAGTAGAACTCTTCAATCCTGGCAATATCCAGAACTGCACACAATACTCTAGCTGTGGCTTACCAATGTTTTATAAAGTTCCAGCATCACCTCCCTGATATTAAACTCTATGTCTTGTCTAATAAATGCAAGTATCCCACATGCCTTCTTAACCACTATCTATCCCACTACCTTAAGGAATCGGTGTTCATGCACACTAAGGTCCCTCTGTTCTTCAGTGCTTCTCTGTCCCAAGGACATCACCTCACACTTATCTGAATTGAATTCCATTTGGGAGAAAGTGAGGACTGCAGATGCTGGAGACCAGAGTTGAAAAATGTGGTGCTGGAAAAACACAGCAGGCCAGGCAGCATCCGAGGAGCAGGACAATCGACGTTTCGGGCATAAGCCCTTCTTCAGGAACGAGGCTGCTGTGTCAAGCGGGCTGAGGTAAAAGGTAGGGGGGAGGAAGAAGATTGCAGGTCAAGAGGGCGGTGTTGAATCCGGGGGTTGGGACTGAGATAAGGTGAGGTACCGAACTACCCAAATGGCCTCCTTCTTCAAAGACTGCAATTTCCCCTCCGACGTGGTCGACGATGCTCTCCACCGCATCTCCTCTTTTTGAAGGTAGAACCAAAGTATGTATTTAATTGGTCTGCTATCTGTTTATTCCCCATCATAACTTCCCATGTTTCTGACTGTACCTTACTTCACATCTTTCCTATTGTGTGGTGACCATAACTCTACTAAATACTCTAAATACTCTACATGAAATTTAACCAGTCTTAGATAACTCCCTTTTGCCTCAGAATATGTGTAGTTTCTGTTCTTATCAGTTTAATTGCTGATGTCTCCCGAACGTGGGAGTGTTTGTATTAAATGGATTTTTGGAGCAGGGAGATGGGTTAAGGGCTTGCTCTGTCCTCTCCATGTATCAGCCTGGTATTGCAGTGTTTCCAGGAATGGTGCACCCAATGCCTACCCAAGTTCAAAAGCAGGTTAATGTAATGTGAATCTCTTGCCTTTACTAGTTTGCCGTGTTGATTGCAGTGATTGTTCCATCTATTATCTTTTCAGTTGCATGAAACTATCATCTTTTGTTATGAGTTTTCTGTCTTATAAAAAGGGCGGCACGGTGGCACAGTGGTTAGCACTGCTGCCTCACAGCGCCAGAGACCCGGGTTCAATTCCCGCCTCAGGCGACTCTCTGTGTGGAGTTTGCACATTCTCCCCGTGTCTGCGTGGGTTTCCTCCCACAATCCAAAAATGTGCAGGTTAGGTGAATTGACCAGGCTAAATTGCCCATAGTGTTAGGTAAAGGGGTAAATGTAGGGGAATGGGTCTGGGTGGGTGGCGGGTCGGTATGGACTTGTTGGGCCGAAGGGTTTGCTTCCACACTGTAAGTAATCGAATCTAATCCCTGCTCTTGTACCTTCGTCCTATAGGATACTGTCTCCTTTATTGACAACTATCTTTAACTTTCTTGCCAACTTTAATGACTTATGCATGTGTACACCCAGGTCTTTTGCACTCCCTTTAGAATAGTATTCTTTATACTGTCTCTCCATGTTCTTTGTATCAAACCTCATGCTTCTTTGCACTGAATGTTATCTGCCACCTATTTGCCCATTCTACCAATGTGTCAATATCCTTTTGAAGTTCTACACTGTTCTCCTCTGTTTACAATTCTTCCAAGTTTTCTGTTGTCCACAAACTTAGAAATTTTGCTGAACAATACTTTCAGGGATATGGAGTGAATGGAGCTAAGATACAGACATTCATATATGTAACACTCAGGAGGAAAATGGTGGACAGCTTTAAATTTAAGAATTAATTCCTCATTAGTTTATTTTTAATCTAAAAATAGTTTGTGTTCAATATTTGCTTTGATTCTGCAGGGCTTTTGCCCGAAACGTCGATTTTACTGCTCCTCGGATGCTACCTGAACTGCTGTGCTCTTCCAGCACCACTAATCCAGAATTTTATGGTCAATTAATATTCTGACATTGCAGTAAGTTTGTGTGCAGCATATCATAAAATATATGCATTCTTCTTGTGTTTCACTTTGGATTAATAGGTTAAGAAGTAATTTCTTATGGAATGTACTTTATTACCTTCAATGTCCTCAGTTCCATTTGGCATGGACTCAAACGATTGTGGTTCCAAGCTTTGTTGCAGAACTTCACCCTGACACTTCATAAATTATTTAATGAGTGCTGCAGGTTAGAGATTCTATCTTCAGTTGAGATTTTTAAAGCAAAGGCTTCATGTATCTGTTCTGCGAGATGTAAAAGATCCCATAGTCTAACTTGAAGAACGACAGGGTGTCTGACCCACCACTGTCCCTTAAAACTTAAAATCAGGCAGACTGTTCTAACTAATTACATTAACTGTGTACTGCATTTTTCAAGACATTGAAAGCAATTGATTAGTTTTAATGCATCTTGGAACTTCTAGAGGATGGTGATACAGGAACATAGGAACAGGAGTAGGCTATTCAACCCCTACAGCCTAGGCAAAAGTGAGGACAGCAGATGCTGGAAATCAGAGTCTAGATTAGAGTGGTGCTGGAAAAGCACAGCAGGTCAGGCAGCATCCGAGAAGTAGGAAAATCGATGGTTCGGGCAAAAGCCCTTCATCAGGACTGAAGAAGGGCTTTTGCCCGAAATGTCAATTTTCCTACTCCTCGGATACTGCCTGACCTGCTGTGCTTTTCTAGCCCCGACAGCCTATTCCACCATTCAATGAGAATGTGGTGCTCAGTAAATAATCACATACAGGAAGAAAGTAAATATATGGCCAAACCAGCAACAGTACATTTTAATGTCCTAATTTAAAGCTTCCACAAGAGTAGTAATTTGGTCAGGTCACCTGGGTGTGTGCACAACTCTGTTAAATCTAAGGAGAGAGGCAGGCAGCTGTCTTAATTGCAGAAGTGCATTTCCCTACCAAACATTAATTAGGCTACATTTTAGGGGGGGGGGGGGAAACTTGCAAATGGTGGTATTCCTTTGTGCCTGTCAGCCTTGTCCTTCCAAACAGAAGTGGTCTATGCTAATGTCTACAGTGCTTCTCGTGGACGGTACACACTGCTGTTACTGTGTGTCAGTAATTCAGGGAGTGAGTGTGGATGTGGTGCCAATCAAGTAACTGCTTTGTCCTGGATGGTTTCAAGCTTCTTGAGTGTTGTTGGAGTTGCACTAACCGAGGTAAGTGGAGATTATTCAATTGCACTCCTGGCCTGTGCTTTGTAGATGGTGGACAGGTTCTGGGGAGTCAGGAGGTGAGTTTCTCGCTGCAGGATTCCTAACCTCTGACCTGCTCTCTGGAGGAGGCCAAGATGGATCATTCACTCAGCACTTCTGGCTGAAGATTATTCAAATGCTTCAGCCTTGTTTTTTGCACTGATGTGCTGGCATCCCCCATCATTGAGGATGGGATTATTCATGGAGCCTCCTCCTCTAGTGAGTTGTTTACAAATTCACAACTGGAAATGGCAGGACTGCAGTGTAGATCTGATCCATTGCCTGTGGAACTATTTAGCTTTGTCTGTCACTTGTGGCTTATGCTGTTTGGCATACAAATATTGTAGTCCTGTTTTGTAGCTTCACTTTTAGGTATGCCTGGTGTTGCTGCTGGCTTGATGGTAATGTTAGAATAGGGGATATGCCTGATCATGAGGTTTCAGATTGTGTTGGAGTACAATTTTGCAGCTGCTAATGGCCCACAATGCCTCATGGATGCCCAGCCTTGATCTGTTCAAAGCCTGTTCCGTTTATCATTATGACAGTGCCACATAACACAATGGAGAGTATCCTTATTGTGAAGACGGGACTTTGTCTCCATGACAACTGTGCACCCTTACTATTGCTGTTATGGACCAATGAATTTGCAGAAGCAGAGTGGTGAAGATAAGATTATTTGTTTTGTCTGAACACTGCCACAGATTGAGTTTAACAGTTATGTCCTTTAATCAATAGCAGCGCTGCAAATCACTCTTGGTGACGAACATTGAAGTTTTCCACCCAGAGTACATTCTGGCCTTTGCCAGAAGTGGTAATGAACATATAGGAGCACTGATTCATCAGCTGAGAGGGGATGGGGTACATAATTATCAGGAGGCCTTGCATTTCCCATGCTTGCCATCAGAGTTCATGGGGTCTACAGTCCTTGAGAAATCCTTGGGCAAATCCATCCTAACTATATATCAGCGTCTTTCCACCTTTATTGGGTTTGCCTTACCAGTGGGACAGGACATACAGAGGGATAGTGATGGTGTTGTCCAGGATATTAACTATAAGGTATGATTCCATGAGTATGGCTATTTCAGGCTGTTGCTTGACTAGTCTCTGACAGCTCTCCTAATTTTGGCATCAGCCCCCAGACGTTGAGAAGGAGGACTTTGCAGCGTCAACAAGGCTGAGTTTGCCATTGTTGTTTCTGGTGCTTTCATCGAAGCCTGATGGTCCATCCTGTATCATTCCTTTTTGAGCCTTTTTAGTGGTTTATACAACTAAATGGCAAGCTAGGCAAGATCAAGTAAGGACAAATTTTCTTGCCTGAAGGACATTACTGAATCAGAGAGATTTTTAACACAATTGACAATGGTTTAATGATCATTATTCACCTTTAAATTCCAGATTTTTATTAAATTCAAATTCCACCATGTGCAATGGTGGAGTATCTGGAGTTGAAAACAGTGCTGAACAATTGTCAGAGAACATCCCTATTTCTGATCTTGTGATGGAAGGTTCAAGACCCAAAATATTTGAGGTAACAAACAAGCCCAATTACAAAATCAAACCTTTCATTTGTTCAGATTTGTGTTTGCCTCAATTCCTGACCCCACACAGGTTAGGTAGACTTTGAGGGTCATAAACCTGTTCTACTCAACAATTGCTTCATAGATTTCATAGAGAACAATTGGCTAGATTAGCTGAGTAAAATAGATTAGATGCAAATAAAGAAAACAATGTAGGTCTTGACTTCGTGGCAGTGTAACATATGTGATGGCAGGTTGTTGGCCTGTCTCTTCTCTGGTCTCATTTTATACTTTTTATCCACCCTGAACTGTTTATGCTCTTCTGAAATGGTAGACTTGTCATTGCACTGCATAGGCACAGTTATGACAAAGTCCAAAAATGTGTTGTGCTTTTTCTGTACTTTCATGCAGTGTCATTTCCTACAGTCAAGTGCTAATAACAGATAGAGAGGCTTTTTACACCTGTGTTACTCTGCAACCGGCCATTAATCCGAGATGGATTCTTAGAACACTTTTTCTGTACTTTCATGCAGTGTCATTTCCTACAGTCAAGTGCTAATAACAGATAGAGAGGCTTTTTACACCTGTGTTACTCTGCAACCGGCCATTAATCCGAGATGGATTCTTAGAACAGTTGGTGCTGGAGCCTACCAGGGAGAAGGCAATTCTGGATCTGATATTGTGCAACAAACCAGAATTGATCAGGGACCTCGAAGTGAAGGAGCCATTGGGAAATAGTGACCATAATACAATAAGCTTCAATCTGCAATTTGAGAGGGAGAGGGTACAATCGGAAGTGACAATATTTCTGTTGAATAAAGCTCTGAGGGAGGAGCTGGCCAAAGTTCAATAGTGCAATACCTTAACAGGGATGACAGTGGAGGAACAATGGCAGATATTTCTGTGTATAATGCAGAAGATGCAGGATCAGTGCATTCCAAAAAGGAAGAAAGATCCTAGGAAGAGGCATGGGTGGCCGTGGCTGACGAGGGAAGTTAAGAAACATATAAAGTTAAAAGAGAAAAAATATAACATAGCA
>NC_057752.1:6933954-6937007 GCF_004010195.1 Chiloscyllium plagiosum
AGAGTTGGATAGAGCTCTCAAGGATAGTGGAATCAAGGGTTCTGGAGATAAGGCAGGAACAGGATACTGATTAAGGATGATCAGCCAAGATCATATTGAATGGTGGTGCAGGCTCGAAGGGCAGAATGGCCTACTCCTTAAATGTGACTATTTGAGAGAATGATCAAAGTTGCCTCTGAATGAGAAAGGGTTGGCTTCCAAAGATATCCCACAACAGCAAGGCTGAGATTAGTGGCACCCGTGGTAAGGAATCACATCATCATTTTTTAACATTGTGCCTTTTAATACAAATGTTAGCATTGAAATTTCTGTTGTTGATGTCAACAGCTGATCAATGAATATGTCCATTCTGACAAAGTTGCTCTGTATCAAAGTTGCCTTATCAACTACATGGTGCATTTCATGCCACGACCTACTGAGTCATGTGATGAGACAGCTCAATGTCTCCTGGGGAGGATACAAGGAAGTCACATAATCAAACTCAGAGGAACACAGGGATCTTGGGGTGTGTTTTTCTATGACAGAATTAATCTCCATTTGGAGAAGCAAGGTTTGACCAGGGATAGGGAGCATGACTTTGTCAGAGGGAGGTCAGGCCTAACAAATTGATTGAATTTTTCAAGAAGGTGACCCGGTGTGAAAATTAGGGTAGTGTAGTGGATGTAGTTTATGTGGGTTTCAGAAAGGCCTTTGACAAGGTCCCACATGGGAGACTGATAAAGAAGGTAAACGCACATGGGATCCAGAATAACTTGGCAAGTTGGATCCAACATTTGCTTAGTGGTAGGAGACAGAGGATAATGGTAGAAGGCTGTTTGTGTGACTGTGTGTGACTGGATGCCAGTGCCCAGTGGCGTACCATAGGGATTGATGCTGGGTCCCAAAATGATTTTGAAAGAAATGTGTGTGTCTGGATGGTGGATGGTGGGGGGAGGTGGGGCAGCGACTAATGGTGATGATATGTGAGACTGCAGATGACGCAAAGATTGAATTGAACTGAATTTATTGTCACGCGTACCGAGGCACAGTGAAAAGCTTTGTCTTGCAAGCAATACAGGCAGATCACAGAGTTAAGTAGCATAGGTAAATAAATAATAGGTAAACAGCGACAAAAACAAAAACACAGGTACAGGCAAATGCTCAGAGTTTGTGTGTCCATTCAGTATTCTAACAACAGTCGGGTAGAAATTATTTTGAAACCGGCTGGTGTATGTGTTCAGGCTTCTGTACCTTCTCCCCAATGGTAGAGGTTGTAGAAAAGCATTACCATGGTGGGATGGATCTTTGAGAATGCTGGCGGCCTTTCCTTGACAGCGGGCCTGGTAGATGGATTCTATAGATGGGAGGTTGGCCTTTGTGATTGTCCGGGCTGAGTTCACCACTCTCTGTAACCGTCTCCGATCTTGAATGGAACAGTTGCCATACCAGGTAGTGATACATCCAGACAGAATGCTTTCAATGGCGCACTTATAAAGGTTGGCAAGGGTATTCTCTGTCATGCCAAATTTCTTCAGCTGCCTGAGGAAGAAGAGACATTGTTGGGCCTTGTAACCAGTGCGTCCACATGAAGAGTCCAAGAAAGCTTATTGTTGATGACCACTCCCAGGAGCCTGACACTCTCCACTCGTTCCCCCTCTGTGCTGTTAATGTGTAAGGGGGCATGAGTAACATCCCGCCGAAAGTCAATAATGAGTTCTTTGGTTTTGCTGGCATTGAGAGCTAGGTTGTTCTCAATGCACCATTTTTCCAGGTCGTCTATCTCCCGTCTGTAGTCTGTTTCGTCGCCATCTGAGATTTGACCGACTATGGTGATGTCATCAGGAAATTGGAAAAGGCATTAATCTGGTGTTTGGCGACGCAGTCATGCATAGACAGTGAGTACAGTAGGGGGCTGAGTACGGACCCCTGGGGGACTCCAGTGTTGAGTGTTAGTGAGGATAAAATAATATCCCCAATCTCCACTGATTGTGGCCTGTGGATCAGGAAACTCAGAATCCAGTTGCAGAGAGTGGGGCTTAGTCCGAGATCACTAAGTTTAGTAATCAGTTTCGCGGGGATAATAGAGTGTTGAAGGCTGAACTGCAGTCAATGAGTAGGATTCTTACGTAGCTGTTCTTGGTGTCAAGGTGTTCTAGGGAGGACTGAAGGGCAAGTGATATGACATCTGACATGGATCTGTTGGTCCGATAGGCAAATTGGAGTGGGTCAAGAGTAGTGGGGAGGCTGGACTTGATTAATACCATGACCAGCCTTTCAAAAAACTTCATGACCACCGAAGTTAGGGCCACTGGGCGGTAGTCATTCAGACATGCTGCATGAGTCTTCTTAGGCACAGGGATGATGTTGACCTTCTTGAAACAGGCAGGGACAGTGGCCTGCTGCAGGGAGAGGTTGAAGATGTCCGAGAAGACCTCTGCCAGTTGATCTGAGCATGCTCTGAGTGCACGGCCTGGTACTCCGTCTGGTCCCATCGCTTTCCTTGGATTCACATGAAGGAAAACTGATCTGACCTCTGATGTAGTGACTGTTAGGATAGATTTGTCAGGACTTGTCGGAATAGGCGTTACCACTCCGCTGAAATTCTACTCAAAGCGAGCATAGAAGACGTTGAGACGATCTGGGAGGGATGTGTCTTCGTCTGCTAACTTGCACTGTCTCTTTTTAGAACCTATGATGTCATTCAGTCCTTGCCATAGTCGCCGGGTGTCTTTCTGGGTCTCTAGTTTGAATCGGTATTGGTCCTTGGCTGTGTTAATGGCTCTGCGAAGGTCACACTTGGATTTCTTTTAATTGAGTGGGTCTCCTTTTCTGAAGAGAAAGTGAGAACTGCAGATGCTGGAGATCAGAGCTGAAAATGTGTTGCTGGAAAAGCGCAGCAGGTCAGGCAGCATCCAAGGAGCAAGAGAATCGACATTTTGGGCATGAGCCCTTCTTCAGGGATGAAGAAAGTGTGTCCAGCAGGCTAAGATAAAAGGTAGGGAGGAGGGACTTGGGGGAGGGGCGTTGGAAATGCGATAGGTGGAAGGAGGTCATGGTGAGGATGATAGGCCGGA
>NC_057752.1:6937325-6946496 GCF_004010195.1 Chiloscyllium plagiosum
TGACGAGGGAGTCACAGAGGGAGTGGTCTTTTCGGGAGGGGAGGGAAATATATCCCTGGTGGTAGGGTCCGTTTGGAGGTGGCGGAAATGACGACGGATGAGGCGATGTATACGGAGGTCGGTGGGGTGGTAGGTGAGGACCAGTGGTGTTCTGTCCTGGTGGCGATTGGAGAGGCGGGGCTCAAGGGCGGAGGAGCGGGAAGTGGAGGAGATGCGGTGGAGGGCATCGTCGATCACGTCTGGGGGGAAATTGCGGTCTTTGAAGAAGGAGGCCATCTGGGTTGTACGGTATTGGAACTGGTCCTCCTGGGAGCAGATGCGGCAGAGACGAAGGAATTGGGAATATGGGATGCCGTTTTTACAGGGAGCAGGGTGGGAGGAGGTGTAGTCTAGGTAGCTGTGGGAGTCGGTCGGCTTATAGTAAATGTCCAGTTTCCTAATTTCCCCTCCCCCCACCTTGTCTCAGTCAAATCCCTCGAACTCAGCACCGCCTTCCTAACCTGCAATCTTCTTCCTGACCTCTCTTTTCTCATTCCTGAAGAAGGGTTCATGCCCGAAATGTCGATTCTCCTGCTCCTTGGATGCTGCCTGACCTGCTGCGCTTTTCCAGCAACACATTTTCAGCTCCTTTTCTGAAGGCCTCACTTCTGGTTTTAGCAGGTTCTGTATATCCTGATTCATCCAGGGTTTCCTGTGGTGGGAAATGTCGATTCTCCTGCTCCTTGGATGCTGCCTGACCTGCTGCGCTTTTCCAGCAACACATTTTCAGCTCCTTTTCTGAAGGCCTCACTTCTGGTTTTTAGCAGGTTCTGTATATCCTGATTCATCCAGGGTTTCCTGTGGTGGTGTACATGTCCAAGGTACCTGTGGACTGTTTGAACATCGCCCGATCAGCCGATTCCAGAAAGCACTGGAGTTGATCCTCTGCCTCCTCCGACCAGCACTGAACCTGTATCCGCGAGGTGGTCTCCTGCTTGAGCTTTTGCCTGTAGGCCAAGAGAAGAAACATAGCATTGTGGTCAGTGTTCCCAAAATGAGACTGGGGGATGGAGCAGTAGGCATCTTTCACAGTGGTGGCACAGTGGTCTAAAGTGTTCAAGTTGCTGGTGGGGCAGGTAATGTTCTGGTGGTACTTGGGCAACACCTTCCTTAGATTGTGGCTTGATTGAAGTCACCAGTTACAATAAACAGGGCCTCGGGGTGTTCCATCTCCAGGGTGGTTAGTGGTGGAGTACAGCACATCCAGAGCTTCCTCAACCTTTGCTTGTGGTGATATGTACACAGCAGTTAGTATAGCAGTGAAAAATTCCCGTGGTAGATAGAAGGGGTGGCATTTGATAGTGTGGAATTCAAGATTTGGGGAGCAATGGCTGTCCAGGGTTGCAATGTCCATGTACCATAAGTTGTTGATTAAAAAGCAAACCCTTCTGCCCATTGTCTTACACGAGGACACTACGGTCCATACGATGGATAGAAAAACCATCAGCCTGAAGTGCACAGTCGAAAATGGATGGGTTGAGCCAGGTTTCTGTGAAGCAGAGTGTGCAGCAGTCCATGCTGGAAGCTGAGCAGTGATCTGAGTTTGTCCATCCTGTTCTCCAGAGATTGTACATTTGCTAGGAGTAAGCTCAGAAGGTGGGGGTGGGGTCTTGAAACTGCATAGAATCAGTCTTATTACTCGCTGGCCGGCACTCTTACCTCGCTTCCTCACAGGTTTCTTACATTTGAGTGGTCCAGTGGTCTCGTGGAGTGGATTGTGACTGCTTCCAGTTAAGTGATCCTTCCTCAGACCCTGTGGAGCAGCTAGGTTGTAGTTTAGTGTATTTTTGCAGAGGGTCTGCTTAGGACCCAGTATAGTAGGTAATTTACTGTGTGTGTTTTTTTTAACTGGAGGGAGTTTGCTTAGGACCCAGTGGAGAAGTTCTTGGGTTTAGTTGCTGCCGATTTGCTGCTCCAGGTCCAGCCATGTATTTTGCAGAAGTGTTTGGGCTGCTCTCCAGATAAGTTTGATAGATTTCATTTCTTATGGGGCTGGAAGCATTTTGTGTCGGTTCTCCTTCCTGGGGCAGGTCTCTCGGGTCCCTCCATTTTCTGACAGGCCCCAAGCATGGGGCTCACGTAGGCTGCCTCATGCTGGCCTGGCCTTCTTCTGGGGTGGTCGAATGGATCGGCCAGATTGGCCAGATAGTTAACAGTGAAGAAAAACATCTAAGGTTACACGAGGATATAGATGGATTAGTCGGACGGGCTGATGGAATTTAACATTGAAAAGTGTGAGGTGATGTACTTTGAAAGAAGTAACAAGGCCAAAGAGTACTCAGTGAATGGCAGGACACCAGGAAACTCAGAAGAACACAGGGAATCTTGGGGTGTTTGCCCATAGATCTCTGAAGGCAGCAGGATAGGTAATAGGGTAGGTAAGAAAGCAAATGGGACACTGGCCTTTATCAGTCGTGGCATGGATTATAAGAGCAGGTCATGTTGGAGCTGTACAAAACTTTGGCTGTGCCACAGCTGGAATACTGTGTATAGTTCCGTCACTGCACTATAGGATTGATGTGATCACATTGGAGGGATGCAGAGGAGACTCAGCAGGATGTTGCCTGGGATGGGGCATTTCAGCTACGAAGAGAGGCTGGAGAAGGTGGATTTTTTTTTGGAGCAGAGAAGGCTGAGAGGTGTATAAGATAATGATGGGCATGGGCAGGGTGGAAAGGAAGCAGTTGGTCCTCTAAGCTGATCAATAACAAGGGGGCATCATTTTAAAGTGAAGGGGGTTTAGAGGGGATTTCAGATTTTTGGGGGGGGTCTGGAATGTACTGCCTGGGAGGGCAGCTACAGCTGGGAACAGTAATTGAATGAGCACGTGAGATGTCATAACATTCAATGCTATGGGCCAAGTTCTGGAAAGACTGACTCATGCAGATTTAGAGTAGATTTTTTGCAAGTGCAGACCTGATGAGGCTTTTCATGATTCATGTTCTGGATCATTTGTTGTGTCGCCATGGTCTTACTAGACCAGAGGGGCTGCTCTTATTAGAGAGGAGGTGATTTAACCAGAGGGCTACCAGACCTCAGGCAAGGGAAGAGGTTGAGAAGGACAGTCCTTCATAGTAACCTCAAACTGGCGATGGGAATTGAACCCATGCTGTTGGCATTACACTGCTCTGTAAACCAACAATCCAGCCAACTGAGCTAAACCGATTCCCTTTGAGTCATTAATGTAGGTTCAAAATCCATTTCAAAGAAGTGCCATTGGACTTGAAACATTAGCTCTGTTTCTCTCTCCACTTCTGCCAGATCTGCTAAGTTTTTTCCAGTGTTTTCTGCCTTTATTTCCGGCACTGCAGCATTTTGCTTTTAAATTATAGCAAGTATTATGGTTGAAAGATCAAATTGCAAAAGTCAATGCTTAATTTAGATATGCTAAGTAAACTGTGTAAGCATGAGATTAACTTTCCACATTCACATGATAATTCAAAATATATTGATTTTTTTTGGGAGTTGCCCTTTACACCCATTTTACAGAAAAAGATATAATAAAGTAAAAATAGCAATTGAGCAAGTTCAAACACTCAACAAGTCAGGCAATGCCTGTGCAGAGGGGTTGAGCTTTTGGGTGCAGACTGTGGATATGTTTAACTCCTTTAATAATGAATAGATCGGTGAAATCCTTCTATTATTGTGCCTGCAAGACCAGAGTTCTAAACAATTTTTGATGAAGGCTCCACACCCAAAATTAAAACCCTCCTCTCTCCAAATGTACTGGACTGTAGCCTGCCTCTTGTGCCCAGAGCACGTTGGAAGAAATTCTTCTTCTTCAGGTGGTAATAGTGTTGAGGCTATGACATCTGCCATGTCCATCTCATCCTCAGAGGTTTCTTTGATGCTAGGCGGAGGGGGAGAACCCATGGGTTCTGACAGTCCTGCTGGATGTTCTGCTCCTGCCCCATCTATGAGGTTACAACTTTCATGTGGTCAATGTGCTTGTTCAGACCACCTTTCCTACCCAAACTTTGTAGGTCACAGGACCTGACCTCACATCAACCATATCTCATACCCATACAGGGCCATTCTCATGATTTTGACACCAAACCTTATTCCCTGAAGTAAACTGTCGCTCTCATTTAGAGGTGTCTTGTTTCCATTCCCTCCCTCCTTCCTAGGTCTAGGATTTAACCTGGTGCGGAGTCTTTCCCCCCATTAGAAACTCTGCTGGAGCTGTCATTTAAGTTGTGTGATGGGTGGTCCTATAATCAAATAGGAACTGAGACAATTCAAGTGAATCTGTAGGCTTTTTCTTTAAGCCCGCCTTCAAAATTTGGATTGCTCTTTCCAACAGACAATTGGACGATGGATGGTATGGAGCCCACTTGCTGAATTCGACCTGACCAGCGATGTGTGGCACATCCCTGTCCTCCTTAAGTAGCCCTAGCAGCAGGTTGTGTTCTGTTACCGTAAAGGTATTTGTGGAACTTTCTCACAGCAACGCTTGGTATCATAGTGTGCCAATATCTTCAATGGTGATAGCTACTTTTTCACTTCCTTCAAGGCTATGTCTTAGCTACAAGACCATTTCTAAGGCTGCCCCCTTTTCAATAGCAGATTCAAGGGTTCCTGGATGGAGACCAGGTTGTATATGAACATTCTGTAATAATTCACCAATCTAAGGAAAGACCTAAGCTTTGGAGCACGCATTTTTCCCTTCTAAGGTATACGGCTGCCTTGGAGAAACATTTAAGGACTATGTGTAAGTTCTCTAAGTGCTCCATATTGGTCTTCCTTGTTATTAGCACAACATCCAGATAAATGGTGACCTGGGGTAGACCTTGTAAAATGTTCTCCATCGTCCATTGAAAAATGGCATAGGCTGGCAATACCCTAAATGGCAGTCTCGTGTTTTGGTACAAACCCTTATGGGTATTCATTGTAGCATACTACTGGGAATCATAATCTATCCACAATTGCAGGTACACATGGCTCATGTCCAGCTTCGTGAAGGATAGCTCCCCAGCCAGCATTGTGTATAAATCCTCTGTGCGAGGCATTGGGTAGTTACCCAGCTGTAAGAAGCGGTTTACCAGTTGTTAAAATCCTCACAAAGGCGAGCTGACCATTGGGCTGCGCAATCGGTATGTCTGGTGCTGCCCATTCCACAAACTGGACTGGTTTGATGATTCCTTTTCTTTACAGCTTCCTGATCTCTGCCTCCACTTTTGCACATAAGGGAAATAGCACTGGACGGCCTTGCAGAATTGTGGAATTGCTTCCTGGTCAGCATGCAAGGTGGCCTGGCTGCTTTGATAGTCCCTAGACCATGCTGAAAAAACCTCCAGGTATTTAATTAGGACTTCACTCAGGCAGCATTTACTATTTGAAAAATGTTGGGCCAATCAAGCTGAATCTTTCTCAGCCATTTGTGCTCCATCAGGCTTGGGCCTAAGCCTTTTACTACTGTAATGATTGGAAGGAGGGCCAAGTGGATTGCATTGAGTATGAGATCGCTGAATGGATTGTAAACCTAGGCTGACGGATATAAACAGGACTCTCAGGAATTCCCCTCATTCTTGGGACGGGCTCTAAGCTAGCTGGTCAGAGTGCACTTACTGTGCTCATATACATCAAGGGTGACTTGGTGACAGGATACCGACCTCCGTGGAGTTGTTTCAACTACAATCAATGGTAACAGAACCAGCTGCTCCTCATACAAGACCGGAATTGAAGTTATACCTTTACTCTATAAAAGTTCCCCAGTAAAGGTTCTCATTCTAGCTGAGGTCTTGTGCAAAGTCCAGAGCGAATTTTGTTAAAGACTTGTTCTGCAATCACTGGTACAGGTGCGCTGGTATCAACATCCATTAGAACCAGGTGGCCATTTAACCAGATGCTGATGTTGATTACTTCGCAATATCCAAATTAGAACCCATTTAAATATTCCAAACCAGATGTAGATGCACTTTCCTGGAAACCGGACTATGAGGTCTCTTACTCAATTCAGTGGGACTCTTTTGCTGTCTTGAGTCCACATACCAGCAGTAACTACAATGGTTTGCTGGTGAGGATGCTGAAGAAAATGTTAACCATTTGGCCAAGGCTTGGCTTTGTTTTGGGGTTTTGCTGTGGGCTGATCTAGAGTCCCTCTGTTCAGGATATGTCCTGAGTGAGGCTATGCATTTGCCTTCACTCAAGTGGTGTTCCCCAAGCTTGGGGGGGCCTTGCGAGGGTGTCCACTTCCATTGGTATACCTTGTAACTTATATACTCCACTTGCCAATTTTCTAATGACAAAGCCAGTTATACTGCCTGTTTGAAGTGAAAGGATAAGTCTTCAATAAAAGTTAAAATTTTTATTTGGAGTAAGGCAAATTTTAATGATATCGGAGAAGAACTTTCAAAAGTTGATTGGAGTAGACGTCGCAGGTGAAGGGATGTGCAACAAGTGAGAGGCTTTCAAAAGTGTGACAAAGAGTCTTCAGAGGCATTATGTTCCTGTTCGAGTGAAAAGTTCGGCTGGTAGGATTAGGGGACAATGGTTGAGTAAAGATATTGAAGTTCTCGTCAAGAATAAAAAAAGAATCATATATTAGATACAGGCAACTGAGTTCAAATGAATTTTTTGCACAGTATAAAGAATGCAGGGGCATTCTTAAGAGTAAAATCAGGAAGGCAAAGCAGGTATGTGAGATCACCTTGGCAGATAAGGTTAAGGATAATCCAAAGCGATTCTACATGTACATTAAGAGTAAGAGAGTGACTAGAGATAGTAGGGCCCCTTAAAGATCAATGAGATCATCTTTGTGTTGAACCCCATGAGAGGGAAGAGATATTAAATGAATATTTTGTGCCAGTTTTTACTGTGGAGAAAGGAATGGAGGCCAGGGAAATAAATATGGATGTTTTAAAAACAGTTCGCGTTATAGAAGATGATATGCTGGAGGTCTGAGAAAATATAAAGGCCAATAAATCTCTGGGACCTAATCTAGTATATCCCAGGATGCTATGGGAAGTCAGGGAGGAACTTGCAGGGCCCCTTTCAGAAATATTTGTATCATTTATAACTACGGGTGAGGTGCAGATGACTGGAGGATGGCTGATGTTGTACCTTTGTTTAAAAACGGATAAGGAGAGGTCTGGAAAGTATCGATCTGTGACTGACTTCAGTGGTCAGTAAGTTATTTGAGGTGATTCTGAAAGAGAGGATTTATATGCAATTGGAGAAGCAAAGTATGATTAAGGGTAGTCAGCATGGTTTTGTGTGAGGAAAATAATGTTTCACAAAACCTGATTGAATGTTTTGAGGAAATAACCAAAACAACTGATATTGGCAGAGCAGTAGAGATTGTTTACTTGGACTTTTAGTACAGCCTTTGATAAGGTTCTGCATGGTAGACTAATTAGCAAATTTAGATCACATGGGATTCAGGGTGAGTTTGCCAATTGGATACAAAATTGGCTTTATGGCAGGAGACGTGGTGGTGAAGGGTTGCTTTTCAGACTGGAGGCCTGTGATCAGCAATGTTCCACAAGGATCAGTGCTGGGTCCACATTTGTTTGTCATTTATATAAGTAATTAAGATAAGAATATAGAAGACATGGTTAGTAAATTTGCAGATGACACCAAAAATTGGTGGTATAGTGGACAGTGAAGAAGGTTCTGGACGTAGGTTTGCTCACTGAGCTGGAAGGTTCATTTCCAGACGTTTCTTCACCATACTAGGGAACATGTTCAGTGAGCCTCCGAATAAAGCACTGGTGGTATAGCCCGCTTTCTATTTATACTTTTGGGTTTCCTTGGGTTAGTGATGTCATTTCCTGTGGTGGCATCATTTCCTATGGTGATGTCATTTCCTGTTATTTTTCTGAGGGGGTGGTAAATGGGATCCAAGTCTATGTGTTTGTTGACAACATTTAAATAGAAAGCAGGCTACACCACCAGTGCTTCATTCGGAGGCGCACTGAAGATGTTACATAGAATGGTGACGAAACGTCTGGAAATGAACCTTCCAGCTCAGCAAGCAAACCTACATCCAGAACCTAAACCTGAGCTACAAATCTTCTCAAAACTCGCTAGTGGGGGGGGATCCAAGATGGCGGCGACCCAGCAAGTCTGAGTCTATAGTGCTCCTCCCAAGACTTGGGCAAAGTGGGCCACCCACCCCCACCACACTCACTAAATCATTTAAAATAGCTGTTTAATTTAATTAGTTGCTTAGTATTAAATTTAAACAATCTAATCTTTAGTAAAAATGACTAAAGGGAAGGGAGCCCGCAGCTTTCAGCAAGCAGGAACCCCTCCCCCACCCTCTCCACCTGCAGCAGAAGCGTCCACAGCCGCCTCGGGGGACTTGCCTACAGTGGCAAGCCTCGTGGAAATCATCTCCAAACTGGATGCGAAGATCGACACTTTCATTGAAGAATCCCGAAGTCGATGGGACTCACTCTTGGCCGCGCTACAAAAGCATGACTGAGACATTAAAGAAATCGAGCACCGAGTCGGAGGGGCAGAGCTAAAGGCCGCGACCTCCGAAACTACAGCGCAATCGGCCGTGGATCAGGTCCGACAATAATCGAGGTCGTCGAAAAAATATTCGTTTGCTGGGCCTTCCCGAATGGGAAGAGGAAGGCCAGCTTACAGCGTTTCTCGAGCAGTAGCTGCCACCGCTTTTAAATCTGGAGGCTGGATCAGGCCAGGTAAGGGTGGAATGGGCCTACCGGGTTGCAATACGTGGGCCCGGCTCGAACCAGCATCCTCCCTGGTCCTGTTCCGGCTGCAGAGCTATAAGGAGAGGAAGATACTCCAAGAAGCCTCTAGAAATCTTGGAAGAGATTCCCAAGCCATGATCTATAAAGGATCCAAGATCATGTTATTCCAGGACTTTTCCCCAGCTCTGGTCCGAAAGAGGAAGGCGTTTGATGAGGCGAAGAAGTGTTTAAGGAACTTAAATATTCAGTACTCCTTACGCTACCCAGTGACGCTACGCTTTAACCATGAAGGATCCGTGTATAACTTCGGATCACCAGAAAAGGCTAAGGAATGTTTGGACACTCTTAGATAAATTGTAAGAGACAATGGATGTTGGTTTGCCTTTCCCCCACTCCAGTTTATATCGCCCCCCCCCCCCTTTTTCTTTTTTCTTACCTTACTGTTTAATATTATCTTGGGGCTGGGGAG
>NC_057752.1:6948535-6955042 GCF_004010195.1 Chiloscyllium plagiosum
CCCGCCTCAGGCGACTGACTGTGTGGAGTTTGCACATTCTCCCCGTGTCTGCGTGGGTTTCCTCCGGGTGCTCCGGTTTCCTCCCGCAGTCCAAAGATGTGCAGGTCAGGTGAATTGGCCATGCTAAATTGCCCGTAGTGTTAGGTAAGGGGTAAATGTAGGGCTATGGGTGGGTTGCACTTCGGCGGGGCGGTGTGGACTTGTTGGGCCGAAGGGCCTGTTTCCACACTAAGTAATCTAATCTAAATTAATTCCTATAGTTTTACCGATGTAGGCATAGTCCCGTGGCAAATGCCGGGCGGCTCTGATGCCCGCTTGCAGTCCCCCCCTTCGGCAAGGGGTTGGACACGTCCACACCCCCGATGCCGATACCTTGAAAGTCGGTTCCTCGCCCGGTAGATTCCGCCGGCCATCATGCTGCAGTCATGGGGCCTTTGGATAGTCCCGGGAGATGGTTACATTAACTCGAGCCCTGTGAGCTCGTGGTGCCTGATCGCCCGCTAGGAGTCTATGGTGTGGAGCATGGTCTTTCTGGCCGTTCATTTCTTGTGCTGACGGCATGAGTGACACGCCACCAGGAGCCAGGCCAGAGCCAGCAGTAACTGTATGCCTACAATGGTGTGCGAGATGATTTGGATCCAGGGCTGTATGTTTACGTTTAGGCCCCAATCCCACAGCCTCTGTGCCCAGCCCTGGGACTGCAGAGCTGTCTCTATGTCCTCCTCTTGGTCCTTTATATGTGATTGCAACTGGTGGTACAGTTTCACTGAGTGCCCTACCCGGGTCCTAAGCTCCTGTAAGACCTTGGCCAAATGTGGGATGGGGGCTTGTTCGGGCTCCTGATATTCCCTGAGGGTGTCCCTGAATTTGTCGGTAGTTTGTATGGACTCGGGGTTCCGTCGTCGGACCTCTGAGATGTGAGCTTGCCCAATCGTGACTGGGCGCCTGGGGGTGAAGCAGAACTCGTGCTGGGGAATCGGGCACTGCAGTCCGTTATACCAAAATGAGGTTTCAAGAGTGGAAACACAATACTGTCCCCTTCCACCATACCCCACCCTAGTGAAGTGGGGGCCCGTGGGTTCGATATCCAGGGTGCAGCCCTGTGTCCGGTTGAACCCGCATTCCACTGTTTCACTCCTTCGTAAGGGGTGAGGGCAGATGGTAATTGCCCCCCACCGCTTGCAGCCTGTAAGCAGCACCCCGTACACAGCGCCGTTTCGAGATATGGCTGTGTGGTGAGCTAAACGATATTTGAGGGAAGCGTTTTCCCGTATGACTCCGATGTTCTCAATGTGAAACAGGGGAAATGGCCCAGACCCTGTGGTGACCACGGGGATCAGGAGGACAATCCCGACTCCTATCGCCTCACTGACCTCACAGTCGGGAATCACTGGGTATACTCTGGTCATACCCTTCAGAGTCCGGCTGTCGAGCGGCCCGGAGCGCCTCGCGAGTGAGGCCAGTTTGGCGCTGTCAATCCAGTTGGGCACCTCCCCCCTTAGGTCCTGGTCAAGATTATGCCGGACCCGGGCTACCATCCACAGGCCATACGCATGGCACAGCTGCCCCTCATGGATATGGGCCGTGTTTTTTCTTTCCCGGTTAATGGTGTGGGCGTGTGTCTCCAGGACTGCAATGCCGTCGAGCTGGATGTATGTTCCCTCTTCCCCCAGGAATGGCTGGTCTGCCTGATCTGTGAGAGACCTTTGTAGCGGGTCCCTCATTACCCCTTTTAGTTGCTCGATCTTTTCGTTAAGACCCTGGATGTCTAGGGCGTTTACTACGGATGTCCCCGTGTTGAGTCCTGTGAGAGCATCGTTGACTATGTCCCGTCTGTGTCGTTGTGTGTGTTATGTATGTCGGTCCGGTAGTGGGTTGCCCCATGGCATCTATGGCCCTCTGTATAACCTCCTTCCCCATCATGGCGTATAGGTTGCGTACCTGTGCTGTGCAATAGTCCGGTACCCAGATGCCCGATATATTGACCAGCACAGGTACGACCTCGTGTCGGACGTTGTCATAAAGGGCCTCTCCCTCATCCCACAATACCAGTCCCCCCGCGGGCCCCGGTCCCAGAGAGGGGCACGGCAATATCCCGGGAGTCGTGGTCGGGGGTGGTGTGG
Source organism: Chiloscyllium plagiosum (assembly GCF_004010195.1). Lineage (NCBI taxonomy): Eukaryota > Metazoa > Chordata > Chondrichthyes > Orectolobiformes > Hemiscylliidae > Chiloscyllium > Chiloscyllium plagiosum. The sequence continues at coordinate 6,950,659 of NC_057752.1, forward strand.
TTGGGGCTCATAATACCCGCAAACAGACAGATCCCGTAAAGTAAAAGCATCAAAGGCCGGGGCAGAGGTCCTCTGGCATGGCACACATTGTCCCGAACATGCAACCCCCCAAGTCCATCGCCTCAGCACGCCGGAGGCAGGTCGGCCGCGGGTTGCACTCCGACGTGCAGAATAAACAGAGTGTCTGTACGCCCAGGAGGACCTCCAGCCAGGCGTTGTAGAACGCGTCGATCTCGTCGGGCTTGTCCCTTGCAGGAATACAGATGGCGTCGGACGCATTGAAGGCAACACCGTGGCGGTAGAAGTTGTCATGTATCTTGGGGAAAGAAAGTATCAGTTGTAGGGCGAAGAGGAGAGCAGGGAGGAGAGCGGTGCACCGGTGAAGCATGATCTGTGAGAAGAGAGGCACAGGCGCACGTGTCGCTGGTGAGGATGATTTTGTGCGGTCCCAGCCACCGGGGGGCGAAGCCGGGCCGGTCGGGGGCAGCCCTGACCAGGACTTTGTCCCCAACGCCGGGAAGGGGTTGGCCGGGCAGATGCAGTTGCAGTTTTGTCTGGTCCCTAATGTCCTGCTGGTCGCGCGCAGTTTGTCTAAGGGACCGCAGCTGCGCGTCCAGCTGCCTAATATAGCGTGTCATCCTGGCCCTCAGGGGGGCCATGTCTTCCCCCCCGACCATGACGTTGTCTGGTAGTCGCATGGCCCTCCCCGTCATGAGCTCGAAGGGAGTGAGGCCAGTGGAGCGGCCCGGGGTGGCCCATCAGTATGCAGGGCAGAACGTCCACCCAGCCCTGCCCTGTTTCGATCGCCGCTTTGAGGGTCTGGTTCATGCGCTCAACCATCCCAGAGCTCTGGGGATGGAACGGGACGTGGAAGCGCTGTCTGATGCCTAGGAGGCGGCAGGCCAGTTTCATTGCGCGTCCGGTGAAGTGCGTGCCCTGGTCCAAGTCAATCTGGAGGGGGACCCCCCAGCGCGGGAAGATGCCGGACTCTGGCCAGCACTCTGGCCACGGTGGCAGATGTACAGTCCCGTGTAGGGAAGGCTTCTACCCAGCGCGTGAAATGGTCAATGATCACCAGGCAATACTTCTTGCTACGGCTGGAGGGTAGGGGGCCTGTGAAATCAACCTGGAGGTTCTCCCAGGGCCCCTTGGTGCACCAGGGGAATGCGCAGGGGCCGCCCCGGGTTGTGCTGGGCGCAGACAACGCATTGGCGGCAGTGTTTGGCCACGTCACGGTTGAGGCCGGGCCACCACCAGTCGGTCTGGAGCCTAGCAAGCATTCCGTCGTGGCCAGCGTGGCCTGGCTCATGGTGTAGTTGCATCAAGGTCGTTCTGATGGCCACGGGGGCCACGACCCTGCCACCGTGCCGCCACACTCCATCGGGGTCGCGGGCTGCACCCTTTGCCAGCCAGTCCTCTACCTCTCCGGGCTGTGTGCATTTCTGGACATCCAGGACGTTCACGTCCAGGACCTCAGTAGCCGATGCTGCATGCGCGGGCGGTAGCGCCACGCCCTTGGCAGCCAGATCGGCCCAATGATTCCCTAGCTGTTCAGCGGTGGTGGCCACCGCGGCGAGCAGGGGGAGGCGTGCGGCCGCCACCAGGTCGCGGACTGTATTTTCGTGTTTAATCTGACCACTGCTGGCCGTAATAAAGCCCCAGCGGTTCCACGCTGCCATGTAATCATGGACTACCCCGAAAGCGTACTGGCTGTCGGTAAAGATGTTTACCCACTTGCCTGTTTCTAGGCAGAGTGCGGCGGTGAGGGCGACCAGCTCCGCGACCTGGGCGGAGGTGTCGCCCCCCATCGTTCCCTGTGCTTGGGTGGTCCCGGTATGGTCAACCACCGCCCATCCTGTTTGGTAGGACCCCTCAACAAGCCTATGTGAGCCGTCCACATACAAGGTCAGGTCGGGATCAGGGACTGGGCTGTCGGCCATGCATCCCCCTCTGCCGAGTCGATGGCAGCCTGGCAATGGTGGGGTTCCCCTACCGCAATAATCCCGTCGGCGGGGTTTGGCCCTGTGTCCCTAACGATCTGAATGGACTGGTCCCGGGGGAGGAGAACCGCCTCCCAAGTTGCCCTGCGAGCATCCGAGACCGTCCGGAGGCGGCCCGTATTCAGGAGTTCGACTATCGTGTGTCTAGTGTGTAAAATTATCTGGCCGGACATAGTGACCGGCTCACACACCCGGACCGCCCATGCGGCGCAATCCAGCGCCGCCACGCAGCGGTGCATGCCCTTCACGACCGGGGACTCCTTTGTGGAGTAGTAACCCACTGGTCTTATGTGGTTGCCTGAGGTTTGGGTGACAACAGCGCTGTAAAACCCCCCCTTTGAGGCCGTAAAAGATGTGGAAGGGCTTTGATAGGTCACGGAGGCGTAGGGCCGGGGTGCTGAGGAGATGGGACTTTAACTTAGAATAAGCGTCGTCCTGTTCAGGTCCCCATACCACCCTCTCCGCTCCTGGCCTGCCCCCCCCTTTACTAGGCGCTGAATGGGTTCGGCGATAGTGGCGAAATGTGCAATGAAAGAGCGGCAGTAGTTAAAAAGCCCCAAGATGCGGCGATTCCCCTGACTGTGTCCGGCCGCGGCATGTCGGCAATGGCCGACTTGCGGTCGGGGGATAGGGTCTTGCTTCCCTGGCTGGTGTCGTGTCCCAGGTACCGGACTTTAGCCAGTCCAACCTGGGCCTTCATGGGGCTTATTTTGAATCCTGCCCAGCCGAGGGTCCGCAGGATGGCGGCCAGGGCTCCCAGGTGGTGGCGCGCGTCCGTGGACGCGATCAAAAGGTCATCTACATATTGCAGGAGGGTGCTCGAGGAGGGGGAGAGGTCGCACCCCTCCAGGGTCCGGCTCATGACCCTGTGGAAAATGTTAGGGCTGTTGTGGAAGCCCTGCGGCAGGCGGGTCCATATATACTGTCTGTCCCACAGCGTGAAGGCAAACTTGTCCTGTGAGTCACGGTGCAGGGGAATGGACCAAAAGCCATTTGCCACGTCCAGGACCGTAAAGATCCGGTGTGAGGGTTCGAAGCCGTTGAAGATGGTGGTCGGGCTGGCTACGATAGGGTGCTCTTTGGGGGTGACCCTATTGAGTGCCGTGTAGTCGATGGTGAGCCTGTAGCTCCCATCCGGCTTCCGGACTGGCCATATAGGGGAGTTGATGGTGGACACCGTGGGGCGCAGGACGCTGTGCCGGGTGTGCTCGGCAACGATTGCCTCAGTGGCACGCAGCACCTCAGGTTTAATCGGGTATTGTCGGTGCGGGGCGTGTATGGGACCGGGTATCCGCTCAGGAGGGGAGCGGACAAGGCCGCAGTCCTGCTTGCTCGTGGCCCACACCTCCGGGACTAGTTGGCAGATGGCCCCGAAGGCACTGTCCTTGGCCCAGTCCCGGGCGATGGGCACACTGGGGGCAAGCGCTGCGACGGATTTAGTGGTCACCCATTTACCCTCGTGGGCGCTCTTGTGAAATTTGCGGGATGTCCAGTTCGCCCAGAAGGTCGATACCCATAATCGTCCCTCCGAGTTTGGGCAAACCCAGAAATGCACGGGGAGTAAAATGTTGTCTACCTCTAGGAGGACGGCCTCGCTTCGGCGTGCAATCGGGATGTCCAGTTCGCCCAGAAGGTCGATACCCATAATCGTCCTCTCCGAGTTTGGGCAAACCCAGAAATGCACGGGGAGTAAAATGTTGTCTACCTCTAGGAGGACGGCCTCGCTTCGGCGTGCAATAACCGAGCTCCCCCCAACCCCTTTAATGGAAATGGAGTGGTGGGTTGAGGGAAGGTCGAGGTCGGTGAGGGAGACCGACGCCACCGTATCAATCAAAATCTTGCATCGGCGGCCCCCTAGCGATGCGGAAACCCAGATACGGGGGTCGGGTATCTGGATGGGGGCCGACGCTACTCAGTCTTTGCGTCGGGCGAGCAGCTGTAAAAGCTCGAGCAGCTGGTCCCGACTGAGTTGATCCCAGTCGGGGACGGTAGGTTTCGGGCTTGGGCTGCGGGGTTTGTGGGGGCTGGGGTCGCTGTTGACCCCTTGTCTGGGGCAATCCTGGTCGTGGGAGCGCGAGGAGTGCGGCTGTGAAGGTGGCTGGCCCCCCTTCGGACCCGGACCCCAGGGGTGTCGGAAAGAGAGCGGGCATTGGGCTTTGCGGTGCCCCGTCCATTTGCAGCGGAAGCAAACGTCCGGTTCGTCCATCGAAACTGCTGCAACGGCTGGTGCCGCTCAGTTGTCAAGGGACATGGCCCCGTTCTCAAGCTCCGCAAAGGTGACATAGGGCACCAGGCCCGTCTGTAGGACTGCCTGGTGTGCGGGGCTCAGGCCGTCCTTGTATAATTGGACGAATGCGGGGTTCTGCCTATCAGCGTCGGGAACC
>NC_057752.1:6955140-6956493 GCF_004010195.1 Chiloscyllium plagiosum
CAGAAGTTTCATGGTGTCGCCCGGGGTCAGGGAGACATAGGTCATCTTAAGGCGGGGGTTATGGGCAAGGGTCATGTCCCGTCCCCTCTCCCCTCCCCCGGGGGTATATTCAACTTTCACCGGGGCTGCACGGGCATAGCCCGTGCGCGATTTCCGGGGGTCCGGATTGTCCGTGAGCCCCTCCCAGTCCCAGGTGGGGGACGGCGGGGCGCTGGGCGCATCGGATAAGGTCGGTAAAACCGTACGGGCAGCAAGCGCCTGGGCTTCTAGGTGCTCTGTGGTCTGCTTTTTCTTGTGTTGGACATAGGCTTGCTGGCAAGGTTCAGCTTTAACGTGTGCCTGTAGCACCAGGACGCAAGCTTTCTCGTACCTATCTTTCTTCTGGTGGGCCGACCACTCGCGCTGTACATCCAGCGGGTCGCCAGCCTGAGTGAAGCATAGCCTTAATAACTTTTTTTATTCTCGTCGGCTATAAAACGGGTAAGGGAACCCTCCGGCCCCCAACCTAGGTCCTCATCCGCACTTCCACCCATGGTAGGGGCGCAGCGGGTGTAACTTGACAGAAGCTAAAGTAAAGCTAGCAGACGTGCTAAGGGATGTCGCTGGCACTAGCTTATTAATCTCCCAGTCGGGGAGCACACTCCCTGTAAGTCGAACCCTAGCCCCGTGGGTCAACCTGGGCAGGGGTGGGGTTTCCGTGAGTCTCTCTCACCGCCTGACGTTCAGTGGCCGTGTGTAGCCCACAAACACTGGGCGTGAACCAGGGGCCCGAGTGCAAGGGGGGGGGCGGCGTGAATTCAGACCTAACCGCGCCTGATCCTGCAGAGGCCAACACCTCGGGACCGCGAAGTCAATGGGCAGAGCGTGTAACCGTTGCTTGGCCCAGAGGTTCCGCATCTCGGGCTGGTTTGGAGGACTTCCCTTCTTGTAGCGCGCGTAGACCTCCCAGCCTCTACCGCGTACGCAAGGAAGGCGCTAAAACCAGGCTCAACGTACAATCTGGTCCCCTATCTCCAACTGCAAAAGTGAACCAGGAAGGCTTGTTTAGTCGGTTTTTAAACAGGGGGGTCAATCTGTCGGGGTCTTGTACCTAAAGTCGTCGGTCCAAGGATAGTCCGTCAGTCACAGTAGCACATTAACAATAAACGACAATAATAATAATCACGCACACATTTACTAGTGTTCCGCGATCCCAATCGCCCACCCGCGAAGGCTCACACTCACTCACACTCACTCACTCACTCACTCACTCACTCACTCACTCACTCACTCACTCACAAAGAGTACTCTACCGTTACACGACTGCCAGACTCATTCTGTTCACAGGTTCAGATAACGGCCGGCAGTGAAGTC
>NC_057752.1:6956589-6957913 GCF_004010195.1 Chiloscyllium plagiosum
GGATGTCTGTCCTTTGTGTCAGGATGGTTCTGTATTGATGAATATGGGTGTGTTTCAGTCAGTCTCTTGATTTGATTAGGAGATGGGTTTCCATATTAATTAGCTCCGGAGTTTCGGTCTATGAGTCATGGTTAGTGTCTGGCCTAGTGTGGATTTGATCTGTCCTCTGGCTCCCATCTCCCGGTCACGTGGGCGGACCGGCAGCTGCTGAGTTCTGTGGGTTTAAGCTGCGGCTGCCGTTTTTAAAACACAAAATGAATTCCTATAGTTTTATCGATGTAGGCATAGTCCCGTGCCAAATGCGGGGCAGCTCTGATGCCCGCTTGCAGGGGAGACTTTAATTGTATTATGGATCCGGAAATAGATAGGATTCCCAAGAGTACTGCAGGAGTATCTCCCAGATCTAGACAATTGGTGGATCTGAACAAAGAATTAGGATTAGTAGATGTATGGAGATGTCTTCATCCACAGGGCAGAGATTTTTTTTTACTCTAATCCACATAAATGCCATACCAGAATTGATATGTTTTGTGCACCCTTGATTTTTTTAAAATTCCATATCATCCTGTAAAATAGGTAGTATAGCAATTTCCGACCACGCTGCTGTATATATGGAAACCAAGGCGAGGAACAATGGGACATCCTCTCGGCATTGGCGTATGGACCCCTTCCTAATGAAAGACAGTAAATTTGTAAAGTACTTCTCTCAAGAATTTAAAACTTTTTTGGAAATTAATTTAGGTACGGCTAGCAACCCATCAATGATGTGGGAGACCATCAAAGCTTACGCGAGAGGTTTGATCATCTCCTACTCAGCGACCCAGAAAAAATTAAAGGGAGAACAACAGCGTCTGCTCGAAGCATGCTTAAAAGCAGCTGAAACAGCATACGCTGATAGACCTTCTATTATTAAATTGCAAAGGATTATGGCCCTTAGGACAGCTCTAAACACTACGCTTACCCAAACGACTAAGAGGGAAATATTATTTGCAAAACAAAGGTTATATGAATTTGGTGACAAACCGGGTAGATACTTAGCATTTCTTGCAAAGAAAAAAAAGGCCCCTCAAACTATCACGTCTATCAAGGAAAGTACGGGTATTTTGACTCATGATCATAAAAAGATTAATGCAATCTTTAGAAAATTTTATTCTGATTTATATAAATCGCAGGATTATCAAGACAGGACTAGGAGGATGCAATCATTTTTTAAAAATCTGACCTTTCCAGGCCTAACTCCGGAACAGGTATCGGTCCTAAATGCTCCCCTAACAGTCCAAGAAATACTTGACGCAATCAGGCAACTTCAGAGCGGTAAGGCACC
>NC_057752.1:6959801-6993161 GCF_004010195.1 Chiloscyllium plagiosum
CCCCCTGGACTTTCAAATTGGCACAGATTAATTATGGAATGTATTCCCCTTGACTTCTTTACAAATATGGTGCACCGAAAGACCGAATTATTTTATAAAATATGGCAGTCCTTCTTGAATTATATGAATACAGATATTTCAGCTATCCTAACAAGGGCTTTTATTTAATTGAACCTGGCTGGTCCGGGGCCCCTTAGGAGAGGAATCCCGCACGAATACGGGTTTTGTTACATTTGATGTTAACACATTCCGAACATGTATCTCACTACCCAATTTCTATGTTATCCGCTGTTTTTTTTTCTCTTTCTCTTATTTGAATAATGTAAGAGACTTAAATATACACTCTGGTTAATTGTAGGTTAAATTAGTAGTTAGTTGAGTTTTGTTTTTTTTCTTTTGTTAAATTTTGGTTATTATATATTTAAGATCTAATTGTATATCAATGTTTGTACTTGAGAGTTTTGTTTATTTTTGTAAACTTGTAAAAATGTTAAATTTCTAATAAAAAATATCTATTAAAAAAAACTCGCTAGTGAGGAAGGTTATCGAAGATCACAAAGAGATCTTGATCAATTCGGTTAATGGACTAAGTGGCAGATGGCATTTAATTTGGATAAATGCAAAATATTGCATTTTGGTAAAATAACGAAGGGCAGGATTATACAACTACAAGTAGGGCCTCAGGTAGTGTTGTAGGTTCCCCATGGGAGACTGGTTAGCAAGGTTAGATCTCATGGAATACAAGGAGACCTCGTGATTTGGATATAGAACTGGCTCAAAGGTAGAAGACAGAGGGTGTGGTGGAGGGTTGCTTTTCAGACTGGAGGCCTGTGACCAGTGTGAACTAAAAGGATTGGTGCTGGGTCCAATACTTTTCGTCATTTATATAAATGATCTGGATGTGAGCATAAGAGGTATTGTTAGTAAATTTGCAGATGACACCAAAATTGGAGGTGTAGTGGACAGCGAAGAAGGTTGCCTCAGAGTACAATGGGATCTTGACCAGATGGGCCAATGGGCTGAGGAGTGGCAGATGGAGTTTAATTTAGATAAATGCGAGGTGCTCCATTTTGGAAAAGCAAATAAGAGCAGGACTTATACACTTAATGGTAAGGTCCTGAACAAAGAGACCTTGGAGTGCAGGTTCATAGCTCCTTGAAAGTGGAGTTGCAGGTAGATAGGGTAGTGAAGAAGGCGTTTGGTATGCTTTCCTTTATTGGTCAGAGCATTGAGTATAGGAGTTGGGAGGTCATGTTGCGGCTCCACAGAACATTGGTCAGGCCACTTTTGGAATATTGCATGCAATTCTGGTCTCCTTCCTTTTGGAAGTATGTTGTGAAACTTGAAAGGGTTCAGAAAAGATTTACAAGGATGTTGCCAGGGTTGGAGGATTTGAGCTATAGGGAGAGGTTGAACAGGCTGGGACTGTATTCCCTGGTGCGTCGGAGGCTGAGGGGTGACCTTATAGAGGTTTATAAAATCATGAGGAGCATGGACAGGATAAATATTTCATGGATCGGGGAATCCAAAACTAGAAGGCATAGGTTTAAGGTGAGAGGAGAAAGATTTATAAGGGGAAATATTTTCATGCTGAGGGTGGTGCACGCATGGAATGAACTGCCAGAGGAAGTAATGGAGGCTGGTACAATTACAGCATTTAAAAGGCATCTGGATGGGTATATGAATAGGAAGGATTTAGAGGGATATGGGCCAAATGCTGGCAAATGGGACTAGATTAATTTAGGATATCTGGTTGGCATGAACATGTTGGACCGAAGAGTCTGTTTCCATGCTGTAAAATGGATTCAAGGTTTGCTTGTGACTAGGTATTTTTGTTCATTATCAAATGATATACATTACACAGACTATTCTATAACAGATAAAGTAGCCTAGTAACATTACACTTTATAATGAATATTGGATGCATACTTAATTATTCCTTTGCCAATTAAACTTACAAACCTGAGACAAAGTATCAGAGAAACAAAAATAAAACTGTTTCCACATAAATTGAGCCTCTTTACTTTTATTAAGTGTGATTTAGCTTTCAAAAAAAATGGTTAGTAAAAGTGAAAGACTTGACATTAAGACGATTTAAAGATACCATTCAAACTTGTGCATAGTTCATGTCACCTTGAAGAAGCTTTTCCCCTATGCTGGGCTTCAATATGTTGGAGGTGAGAAATCAGATTCTTATGAAACCAGGCAGGTATCACTGTGTTTAAGATGTCGCTTGATGCTCTCACTGGCGTTTAAATTTCTCAACTCCACGTCATCACCAGTTGTTGTGTTTTCAGGGTCTTGTTTAACCTTTGTTTTGCTTTCTTGACTGTATGTTTCCATTTTTTGTTCAGATATAGTACTTTCTACTGAATTGTGCATTTCCTCATTGGATAGATCCGTCACAAGTCGTGCAGCTTCATCAATGAGTTCTGTCATTGCCTCCTTTCTTTCAGGTACCAACAGCTCCTGTCCACCATTGGCTAGCTCTTTCCGACACAACTCATTAGTTTCCTCCTCAATCTCAACACTTATTGATTCTCTCTCTTTGTTCTCATTCCCCCTGTACTGTGCTTGCTTTGCAAGGACATATTCTTCATCCTGTTCTTTTATTTCATCTCCTCTTTCTCCACTTATTTCATGCTTGGGACTATCAATATAATTCTCCTTGTTCATTTGCCTCTCACTGTCTGACAAACTCTTCTGCCGTATCACTACTTTTTTAAACAGTTGCTCCAACATTTCAAATGCTCCTTTTTCCTTCCCACCAGTGTTTTGTTCAGCACCACCACCATTCTGTGTTTCTTCCCCATCTACGTGTGCTTGCCCATCAGTTACAGTTTGCTGCTTTCTCATGTCTAAATTTGAATTTGTCTCACTTCTGTATTTATTGTCCTTTTGTGTTAGACTTTCTCTTGCATTTACTTCTTCTTTAATACCCTGTTCCTCTCTTGTTCTGCTGTCCTCTCTTTCATTTACCTTATTCACCGATAAATGTAGCCCATGGTCAATTTCTTCATTCTTTACAAGATGTTCATTGTCTCGTTCTTTCTCATCTCTTTGACTCTGAGCTTCATATGCAAATTGCTTTCTTTCACCACCTTCCATCCCATTACTCAAAAACCCTTCATTGGATATTTCCTCTTTTGTTCTATCCTCATTTCCCTCACTTTTCTCTTCATTAATTTTCCCTTTGTGTACTGCTTCCCCTGAAGTAACTTCACTTACCTCCACTATTAACTTGTTCTGTTCTTTCTCCTTGCAGTCGTTGCTGTCCTGATATTCTGGGTCCTTTTCTTTACTCAGCAACTCCAACTGTTCTAAAGTTTCACTTCTATAGCCTTCCAGAACTTTCTCACTATCCTGAACGAGATCATTAGATTCTTCCACATGTGTATCATCTGCACCCTGTTGTATGAATATGTTCATAATTCCCTCTTGATCATTTCCATTGGAGATGTCTTCAATAATTTTCATACTTTGCTGTTTGTTGGATTTGGTTTCAAAGTCATCATCAACTAAGAGTTTGAACTCTATATCTTGAAGGGTTACTGCTGAGCCCTGACGTTTCTCCACACAGTGTTTCCTCATTTTGTCCGATTTAAACTCCATTTTCTTTGCATCCTTATGTTGGAGGTTACTCTGAATATTTTTATCTGTATTCTCTATGGTAACAATTTCAGTGCCCTGTTGAAAAATAAAAAATAGTTATAGTAGATATTAGGTATATCAGTTGCAGTCATATTATAAAATTAGTTGTAATGAAATTTAAATGTGCAATGTTGTTATGGACCAAACCTGACCCCCTCAAAATATATTAAGAAGATTAGCTTAGATTGCCTTACAGTGTGGAAACAGGCCCTTTGGCCCAACAAGTCCACACCAACCCTCCGAAGAGTAACCCACCCAGACCCATTTCCCTCTGACTAATGCACCTAACACTATAGGCAATTTAGCACAGCCAATTCACCTGACCTGCACATCTTTGGACTATGGGGGAACACCGAAGCACCGGGAGGAAACCCACGCAGACACGGGGAGAAGGTAGCCTAGACCCTAACTTTTTTCTTATTTTAAAGGTAAGTGTGAGATATTGTGTTGGAGATGCAATTTGATTGGTCAAACTACTTGAAGTTAAGCAAAACACAATTTATTCAAACACTATAGTTAAAATAGAACAAAAGAAAGAAACTTGGAATAACTTAACTCAATTGGCAAACTTAACAGAATAATAAGATTATTTTATTACTAAACAGTAATTGTTCCGATATAGTAACATCCCATAAAGACACCCTTGGCAAATGGCAAATTCAGAAAACAGAATTGTCTCACAAGCAACTAAAACATCCAGAAAAAACTCAGCAAGAGAATGTAACAGCGAAGAGAGATCCGCCTTCCAACCCTCCTGAGACCCAGCAACAACTGCTGCTAAAAGAAAACCTAAAGATTCTGTTTCTGTGAGAGCTCAACCCCACCCATTCAGGCTGGTTCTACTGTTCCAACTTTTAAAAAAAACAAGGCTTCCCAAGCTGTTTAGTGGTTTTGGTAGACTACTATGTACCTCTGCTTTAAAACCTCTCCAAAAAAAAGGACAAAATAACCTGTTAAAGCCACAGCATCATCACAATATTGATGGCCAATTGCACATAACTAACATTTGTTTCTGACTGTACAAATGATCACTTACTGTCCAGTTCAGGTATCTGTCCCTATTTAGTAGCAAGTAGGTGGATGATGAGAAGGGTCAAGCCACAGACAGTACTTTCCCTCAGAGCAATACTGAAGAGCACTTTTCTCATAATAAGGACCAGGTTAGTTTAGTTGGCTAGATTGCAAGCACACAGTTCAGAATAATGGCAACAACAGAGGCTCAGTTCCTGTTCTGGCCAAGATAGACTTGGATTCTGCCTCATTGCCTTCAGACTAAAAGGCAATGGCAAACTAACAAGAAGAAAAAAAATCCAAAGGAAACATGGCAGGATGAGACATCACAAGACTTTGAAGCAAGGACATGTCATTGGACATCTGCCATTTTTCCCCTGCAGTTTAGGTCATTGCAATACAAGAGAACAGCTATGGCGACACAGACCCCAAACTGGGCATGTGGGAAGTAGTGTGGGAACCAACAAAAAGAAAAACCTATTAGAACTTGTCTCCGCCAATCATGGATTCCTGAAGAAGGGCTTATGCCCGAAACATCGATTCTCCTGCTCCTTGGATGCTGCATGACCAGCTGCGCTTTTCCAGCAATACATTTTTCACTAATCATGTCATAGATGCATCTTTGCATGACACTACAGGCAGGAGTGACTAACTCATTCTGTATGAAGGTGAAATCCCATCTTCACGCTAAGCATACCTGAATGGTGTTGTGTCCCCAAAGGAAAAATTGGGTGAGTAGTAGGGGAAGAAAAAGTAAAAGACATTTTGGTTACATCCAGAAGTTCCAAGAGTGATGATTCCATTACCAAGTGCAATTTCCCTTAGACCCCAGGCACAGCATAAAGCAAACCTTTGTTTTAATTACTCTTACGTGGCTCTCCTGCCTCTCCTCCAGCTGCTCCTGCATGCAAGTAATCTTTTGCTGCAATAAGTGCTTGGCAACTTTCTCTGTCTCCAGTTCCTGTTGATGCAATTAAGAAAACAACAATTACTCAACAACTTTCATGTCAAACTATTTCCATTTTTATTTACTGCTTCTTTGTCCTCAGAAGTGGAGGGATGACGCTGCTTGGAAAGGAATTGTTTTTGTTCCTTTTTGTATTCAACACTTCCAGGTGACACACAAGCGTAAAGTTAGTTCTATACTGTCCCAACAATGGGCATTAACGCCTACTTTCCGCAGTGCACCCTTATTCCTCCAGTGACAGGAGTCACTATTTTAATTTGTCTTATGTGTGATGTCAGTGCTGAACTGGTAAGGCCATTGGAGTGCTAATAAAGAACGTAGGACTATATGATGTAGGAGCAGGAGGCCATTCAGCCCAATGTGTCTGCTCTGCCATTCAATGAGATCATGGCTGATCCAACAATCCTCAACTCCACTTTCCTGTCTTATCCTTGTGACCGTTGATTCCTTTATTGATTAAAAATCTATACTTAATGATCCAGCTTCAACAGTCCTCCTCAGTAAAGAATTCCACAAATTTACTCCCCTCTGAGAGAAAAAAATTCCTCCTCATCTCTGTCTTAAGTGCACAATTCTTTATTGTGAGATTATGCCATCTGGTCCTAGATTCTCCCACAAGGGGAAACAACCTTTCTGCAAGTTGTCTCTCATTTTTCTAAATTCCAATGAGTTCAGGCCCAATCTACTAAACATCTCATAAGACAGTCCCTCTGTACTTAGTATCTGGTATCAACTGAGTGAACTGCCTCAGGATTGCCTGCAATACCAGTATATCTTTTCTTAGATAAGGGACGCAAAACTGTTCACAGATTCCAGCTGTAGACCAACCAGTGCCTTGCATAGTTATAGCAAAACCTCCCTTTTTTTTCCCATTCATTCCATTTGCCTTCCTTAGTACCCACTGAACTTGGATGCTAGCTTTTTGTGATTCATGGATGAGGTCTTCCAAATCCTTCTGTTCTGTAGCTTTCTGCAGATTTCCTCCATTTGAATAATATTCAACTCCTCTATTATTCCTGTCAAAGTGCATAGCCTCACATTTCCCCATTTTTTTTTCATCTGCTAAGTTTTTGCCCACTCCATTAACCTGTCTATATTCCCTATGCAGAGTCTTTATGTCAGCCTCACCACTTGCCTTCCCATCTATTTTTGTGTCATCCGCTATCTTGGCTACAGTACAATCACTTTCCTCATCCAAGTCATTAATATATATTGTAAATAATTGTGGCCCCAGCATTGATCTCTGTGGCACACAGTTAGTTACAGTTTGCCAAGCTGAAAATGCATTCCCTCCGCACCCTTGTCCAAACGCTGTCATTAATTAGTTAGCTAATCCTTGATCCACGCTAATGTACCACCTCCACCACCATGGGCTCTTATCTTATAAAGTAGCCAGATATGTGGCACTTTATCAAAAGCCTTCTGAGAATCCAAATATATTACATTTACTGTTTCACCTTTATTTATTCTGCTTGTTACCACCTCAAAAGAATTCTAGTAAATTTGTCAGGCATGGCTTCCCCTTCATGAAGCTATGCTAACTCTCCTTAATCTCCATGTCTTTGTAAATGCTCTATTATTACATCCTTTATCACAGAATCTAACATTTTCCCAATAACAGACATTAAGCTAACTGTCCTACAGTTACCTTTTTTTCATGTCTCCTTCCCTTTTCAAATAAAGGTGTTACATTGGCAGTTTTCTAATTCTCTTGCATTTCTCCAGAATCTAAGGATTCTGACTATCCCAATATAGAAGATGATTAAAATGTCATCCATGATTAACATACATAAAACACAGGAGCAAGAGTAGGCCATTCAGCCCTTCAAGGCTGCTCTGCCACTCATTGAGATCATGACTAATTTTCTGCTTCAACACCACTTTCCTGGACTTTCCTTATATCCCTTGATGTTGTTAATATGTAGAAATCTATCAATCTCAGTCTGGAACATAATCAATGACTGAGCCTCTGCAATCCTGTAGGACAGCAAATTTGAAAGATTCACCACAATCTCTCCTTAGTCTGAGAGGCTGAGTCATTTGGATCTAGAACCTTTCCCACCCAACATAGGAACATAGAAAATAGGAGCCAGGCTGTCCTTTAAGCCTGCTCTGCCATTCATTATACCAACTGCCCAGCTTAATAGCCTGTTCTTGCTTTTCCTCCATATCCTTTGATCCCCTTCGCCCCAAGTGCTACATCCAACTCCTTCTTGAAATCATACAATGGTTCGGCCTCAACTGCTTTCTATGGTAGTGAATTCCACAGGCTTACCACTCTCTGGGTGAAGACCTTTCTCATCTCAGTCCTAAATGGTTTACCCTGTATCCTTAGACTGTGATCCTGATTATGGACTTCCCCTGGATTTGTTACTAGGGGAAGTATCTTTCTCGCATCTGCTCTGTTGATCCTCGTAAAGAAAGAATGGGACAGGATTCCCAGCTTTCCATAATAAACAGCATTTTAATTATGGTTATTGTCTTGAAGACATATTGACTCTATGGAGCTCCTTTCAATTGCAAGTAAAATTGAAAATTAAGATACAAATTATATTACCTTGTGTATTTGTGTGTGTTTCCTCTGAAGTTCTGCCAGCTCCTCCTCTGTGCTCTCTAGAATGTCCCTCAGTCGCTCCACCTCATACACAAGTAAAGTCTTCTCAGTTTCCAAAAGATCAATTGACTGAACTGCATCCATGTACTTGGCTTCAAGGTCTCCATGGATGTTCTAAACAAAAATCAATAAAACAACTGCATTCTTTCATGAGGTTTACTTTTTTTTTATTCATTTGGCGGATTTGGTTTTGCTGGTTGGGCCAGCACTTCTTGTCTATTCCTAATTGACCGCGAGAGGGTGTTGGTGAGAACCTTCTTGAACTGCTGAAGTCCATGTGGTGCAGGTACATCTACAGTGCTATGAGAGAGGGAGTTCTAAGATTTTGATCGAGTGACATTGAAGGAACAACAATATATTTCCAAGTCAGGATAGTTAATATCTGTGTATCTTGTAGATGGTACACACTGCTGTTGCTGAGCATCAGTGGTGTAGGGGGCAAATGTTTATGGAGATGGTGCCAATGAAAGTGGGCTGCTCTATCCTGGATGCTGCCAAGCTTCTTGAATGCTGTTGGAGCTGCACTCATCCAGCAAGTGGGGAGTACTCCATCACACATCTGACTTGTGTCTTGTCGATGTTTTTTAATAGAATTCCCACAGTGTGGAAACATATCATTTGGCCCAACAGGTCCACACCAACCCTCTGAAGAACATTCCCCTACCCTATCTCTATAACCCTGCATTTCCCATGGCTAATACATCTAACCCACACGTCCCTGAATACTATGGGCAGTCTAGCATGGCCAATCCACCTAATTTTCATATCTTTGGATGATGAACAGGCACTGAAGACACAAAAGGTGAGTTAGTTGCTGCAGGAGCTCTAGCCTCTGACATGCTCTGGTCAATGGTAACAGTGAGGATGTTGATAGTGGGGGATTTAGTGATAGTATCAAAACTTGAACGTCAAGGGACAGGGATAAATTTTCTCTTATTCGAGATGGTCATTGCTT
This sequence comes from Chiloscyllium plagiosum, assembly GCF_004010195.1. Lineage (NCBI taxonomy): Eukaryota > Metazoa > Chordata > Chondrichthyes > Orectolobiformes > Hemiscylliidae > Chiloscyllium > Chiloscyllium plagiosum. The sequence continues at coordinate 6,969,000 of NC_057752.1, forward strand.
GGCACTTGTGTGGTGTGAATGTTGCTTGTCATTTATCAGTCCAAGAATGGAGATTGGATATGGACTGCTTCAGTACGTGAGAAGTCACAAATGATGCTGGACATTGTGCAATCAATCAGCAAATATCCCAACTTCTGACCTTATGATGGAGGGAAGGTCATTGTTGGAGCAGCTGAAGATGTTTGGAGCAAAGACGTACACGGAGGATCATAAAGGCTCTTGTGGTGCAGTGGTAGTGTCCCTACCTCTGAAGCAGGAGGCCCAGGTTGAAATCTCACAGCTCCAGAGGTGTGTAATAACATTTTTGAACAGGTCGATTAGAAAATATCTTAAAACAGGCCATTGTAGAATTCATGGAATTCAAGAATCAAAACTTTGAAGATCTCAAAGGGCTCTTGTGGTGCACTGGTAGTGGTAACATCTTTGAATAGGTTGATTAGAAAATATCTACCCTGAGGAACTCCAGAAGAGATGCCCTGGAGCTGAGATGACTGACTTCCAACAACTGCAATCATCTTCCTTTGTGGCAGGTATTTCTCCAAACAGTGGACATATTACTTCTTAACACCCATTTACTCCACAGTTTTGCTTGGGCTTCTAATACCATACTCAGTCAAATGTGGCCTTGATATCAATTGCAGTCCCTCTCACCTTATCCCTGGAATTCAGCTCTTTTGTCCATGTTTGAACCAAGGCTATAATGAAATCATGAGCTGTGTGGTCCTGGCAGAACTCAAACTGACTATCAGTGAGCAGATTATTGTTAAGCATCCAATTCCATCCACTTTACTGATGATCAAAAGTATAATGATAGGGTGGTAATTGGCTGGATTGTATTCTTTCCTACTTTTGCACAATTTTCCATATTGCTAAATAGATGCCAATGTTGTAAATGTATTGAAATAGCTAGGGATCTGGTAAACTTTGTAGCGCATGTCTTCAGTGTCAGGGCCCAGAGCCTTATCCAGTGCCATTTACTGATATCAAGTGGAGTGAATTGAGTTGGCTGAAGATTGCCATCTGTACTGCTGGGAATCTCTGGAGGAAGATGAGATGGATTATCCACTTGGCATTTCTAGCTGAAAAATGCCACAAATGCTTCAGCCTTATATTTTGCACTAAAGTGCTGGGCTCCCTTATCATTTAGGATGGGGAGATTTGTGGAACTACCTCCTTCAGTGAGATGTTTAGTTGTCCACCACAATTCACAAATGGACAGGACCGCAGAGCTTAGATCTGAACCATTGGTTGTTGAATCGCTTAGCGTGATCAATTGCAGCTTATACTGTTCGGCACACAAGTAGTTATGTTTAGGTATACTTGGTGCCGTTCTCTTGCTCCCTTGAATCAAGGTTGATCCCTTGGCTTGATGGTCATAGTAGAGTGGGGAAACATGTTGGGTCATGAGGTTGCAGATCGTACTGCAGTCCAATTCTGCTGCTGCCCCAGAGCACCTTGTGGATGCTCAGTCTTTAGTTGCTTGATCTATTTGAAATCTACCCCATTTAGCATGGTGGTATTGCCGCACAATATGATGGACGGTATTCTCAATGTGAAGTTGAAACATTTTCTTCATAAGGGATGTCTGGTTGAGCTAAGTGTAAGATGAAAAACTTTAGGAACCTGTCTCTTCAGTAAAATCCAAATAACAAGGAAATGGATAACATCAAATTCAGTAAATTTGTTGAAATAAGTTTTAGGAATGTGGGACAAGTGGACACAAATTCAGAATTTTGGAAATCCCTGAAGTGCATCACTGTACCCAAGAACATGCATGGATTTCAACCCTGCACATATTACTCATGTATAAATCAATCTGATGTTTTGCCTAAACATGTGCACGTATGGGCGCTTCACTTATTTCAATGAAGTTAAATGTCTCAGTGGACTCTCACAGAGTAACACGTCTGCTAAAGCTTCCTAGAAAATTCAATAGTGCCAGTTAGCTGCCCTTTAAAAGAAAGCTAAAGAAATATCTGGCTAAGGACTGAATTAAAACTTGTCTGTCACTATTTAAGTGCTACTGAAGGATATCAGAAATTGATTACCATTGACCAGAAACTTAACAGGACTCATCATATATATAAAACAAAGAACTGAGAATGTTGGAGATCTGAAACAAAAACAGGAATTGCTGGAGATAGTCAGCAGGTCTGGCACTATCTGTGGGAAGAAAGCAGAGTTAACATTTTGAGTTGGGTGGCTGAAGAAGAGTCACTGGACTCAAAACATTAACTCTGCTTTCTTCCCACAGATGCTGCTAGACCTGCTGAGTTTCTCCACAATTTCTGTTTTTGCCATATAAATACTGTGGCTATGAGAGCAGGTCGGAGGCTAGGAATCCTGCAGCAAGTAACTCACCTCCTGACTCCCCAAAGCCTGTCCACCAGCGACAACGCACAAGTAAAGAATATGATGGAATACTCTCATTTGCCTGGATGAGTACAGCTCCACCAACACTCAAGAAGCTTGATACCATCCAAGACAAAGCAGCGCATTTGATTGGCACCACATCCACATTTACTCCCCCTGCTACTGATGCACTGTAGCAGCAGTGTGTACTATCTACAAGATGCACTGCAGAAATTCACCAAGACTTTGCAGACAGCACCTTCCAAACCCACAATCACCACAATCTAGAAGGACAGGAACAGCAGATACATGGTAACACCACCACCGGTAGGTTCCTCTCCAGACCACTCACCATCCTGACATGAAAATATATTACCATTCCTTCACTGGTGCTGAGTGAAAATCCTGGAATTCCCACTTGAACAGTATTGTGCACAAAATCACACCAAGTGGATTATAGTAGTTCAAGAAGATAGTTCACCATCACCTTCTCAAGAGCAACTAGGACTCAGCCAGCAATGCCCACATCTCATGAGCAAAAAAAAGTTCTGTGTGGAATAGCAATGGTCATAGATGAAGCATTTAGGCTGCAATAATAAAATTACCAGCTGGAATTTTCACGTAAGTATCTTCAAGGACCAAGGAGAAATTATAGAGTGTAATATTTATGGAAATTATCTAACGGTTGGTCAATTTTCGTAATTAAGTCAAAATAGCATAAATGCCCTTGGGAGGAATGGAAAACTTAATGTCCTTCTCAAATCTAATATTTTCTTCATTCTTTAATAATTTAAGCCATGCATTATAGCAATTACAATCAACAGATGTGTTCACTTTTCTTACAGAACTGACAGAACTATAGAACAAGGCATTAAAAATAGATTTGCATAGGACAGACAGCCTACAGTTTGTAATTAAATGGTTACATTAGTGTCCCATGTGATTCTCAAGGATTCCAGTAACTTGTAATAACAGGATACTTTTTAAGAGAAAGTAAGGACTGCAGATGCTGGAGATCAGAGTTAAAAAGCGTGGCACTGGAAAAGCACAGCAGGTCAGGCAACATCTGAAGAGCAGGAGAGTCGACATTTTGGGCATAAGTTTGTTGCCCAAACTCAAACTTTGTGATATCTGAGTTTTTTTTCTGAATGACAGGGACTGAAATTAATCACCTTATATCTGTTACTGAATCCAGGATACCCAATACTCTTGAAAGACCTCAAATAGTCATACACCTACCAGATTAGCCGCTTGTTTTTCCAATAACTCGTCAACTTGTGAAATAAATAAAGAAACAAATTACTGTATGCTTATTCAAGATTACATCTTATGTGACCAAGGCATTCATTCATATTTAGGCTTTCTCCTAGTCATTCACTTCAATTGACACAATAACTCTTCCCCTAAAGTCTCCATTTTGTTCCAATCCACAGAATTTGTGACGAGGAGGACAATGATATCAAAATAAGATTCATCCTTCTTTCATTTATCCAGAGTTTCTATAGAGGTTACAGCTGAAGATCAAGAAAACCCTGCAGAAATGTTATTCTGTTGTGTTTAACTATGTGACAAGTTGTGCTGTATCTTTTACAAAGTTGCTAGGCCACAGCAGCCTAGTGACACAGAGTGCAGAACTATTCCTGCAAATCCAGACAAAGTATGTTTACAATCTGTGTTGGGGCATGAAGAGACAGTGAGAAGATGAACCTCTGCCACAGCAGGGGCATCAACCTGAGCTTCTCTCCCAGGGCCCTAAGGCATTGCACAAATTTGTGGGAAGAGAGTTGGTGACTTAAAACATTTTGAGGACATATGAAAGCAAAGGCACATTTGTTCAAGGAGCAATTATATATTCTAGACGTTGCCGCCTCTTTAAAGTATTTGACTCACGAGCATCTGTCCCTTGCAATATTTACAAGTACACCAGGTAATAAATACTTTAAAGAGATACAAGGCTATGGGGAAAGAGCAGGGGAGTGCAATTTATCAGAAAGCTCTGCTAAAGAGTTGATAGAAGCACAATAATTTCCTTCCGTGATGTAACATTCTGTGTTCCTGACTTCAACATGTTTGTTCCCCTTCAACCCATTATGGCTTGGCTTTGAGAGGCTTCTAAGCCTCACTGAGTGAGGGAATTGAATTGGCACACAACTGAAATGGCAATTTATTGAAAGACCAGAGTCATTTCTGCAGATTATGCAGCTTCCTCATACTTTCCTTGTTAACTCCTAATGATTGAAATGGACCTACTCTTTGAGCTGGACTTTAACCTAAGTTCAACTCAGAACAAAAGTCAGTGAATACCCCTCCTTGCTGATAAGGTCTTGATCACATGTTTGGTCAATGTCTGTTATCTGTAGCTTTGAAACTCTTTGAGAGAAAGAGAAGTGGGTGGTTCAACAACATAACTAGATAGCTAGCTAAAAATATTGCAGCTACATTTCTATCCAACCCATGATAATCATCAATTTAATTCACTAAAATAAAACAATAAAATCGTAGAATCTTATTGCACCACAGATATCTTGTCACAACTATGCCAGCTCTTTGAATGAACCACACACCCTAGCTTTTTTCCTTACCCTACAAAGGAGAAATCTGGCACAAATTATTCAAAATTTTGAATTTTCCTTTTATTGCAAATCCATTTTCTTTTCAGAGTTGTTTTCTTTATAATAACAAAAACGTGCAGTCAACGAAATTCCAATCACAGTCGTCTTTCTGTCATTTAATATCAATCTGTACATAGATTATTGAGCAAGTGGGAGTTATTTAGGTTCACATTAAGGTACACTTTCAGAGCCAATTATTTCAGAGAACTCAATGATCAACAGAAAGACGGCTATTAGAAATGATAACTGGATAGACTGTAATCAAATGATTTTCCCAACTTCTCAGCAGAGACAATGAAGTTAGTTATCTGTTTCAACTGAATTTTAAATTCAGACCTGACAGACAATAAGGAAGGAGACAATGCCAATGCTGTGTCTGGTCATCCTTCCCTGGCACTCAACAGCTGTGTCTTGTTGGTAGCATTTTTGCTTCTGCGTCAGATTTGTGGGAACTCAAACCCTGTTCCAGAGAAGTCAGCGCATAATCCAGGCCAACTGAGGGAGTGCTACACTTTCAACACTGCTGTCTTTTGGATGAGACTCAAAACTGAAGGACTGCCTGCCTTTTCAGTTGAATACAAAAGATCCCTATGTAAAGAAACACAACAGAGTTCACCTTGGCTAATATTTATCCCTCGATCATATAATCACTAGAAAAAAAAATCTAGAAGTAAGAGTCGACTGATAACCATGAAACCATTGTCAATTGTCACAAAAACCCATCTGGTTCACTAATGTCCTTTAGGGAAGGAAATCTGCCATCCTTAGCTGGTCTGACTCCAGAGCCACAGCAATGTGGTTGACTCTCAACTGCCCCCTGAAATGGCCGAGCACGCCACTCAGTTGTATGAATTGCTAGAAAGTCATAATAAAGAAGTGAAACCCGACAGACCACCTGGCATCGACCTTGGAACAGGAAAAGACAATGGCAAAAACACAAACAGTCCTGTCGAGCATGCAGAGTCCTCCTTACCAACATCTGGGGGCTAGTGCTGAAATTGGGAGAGCTGTTTCACAGACTAGTCAAGCAACAGCCTGACATAGTCATTCTTACCGAATCATACCTTACAGATAACTCCCCAGACACCACCATTACCATCCCTGTCCCACTGGCAGGACAGACCCAGCTGAGGTGGCAGCACAGCTGCCCTGGGAGTCTTTGATATGGGGTCCAGACCCCATGAAGTCTCATGGCTTCAGGTTAAACATGGGCAAGGAAACCTCTTACTGTCCTCCTTCGGCTATGAATCAGTACTCTTCCATGTTGAACAACACTTGGAGGAAGCACTGAGGGTGGCAAGGGTGCAAGATATACTCTGGGTCTGGGATTTCAACGTCCACCACCAAGAGTGGCTCGGCAGCAGTATTACTAATCGAGCTGGTTGGGTCCTAAAGGATATAACTGCTAGACTGGGTCTGCGGCAGGTGGTGAAGGAACCAACAAGAGGGAAAACCATATGTGACCTCATCCTTACTAATCTGCTGGCTGCAGAAGCATCTGTCCATGACAGTATAGGTAAAAGTGGCCACTGTACTGTCCTTGTGGAGACCAAGTCCTGCCTTCACATTGAGAACACCCTCCATCGTGTTGTGTGACACTATCACTGTGCTAAATGGGACAGACTTTGAACCAATCTAGCAACTCAAGACTGAGCATCAACAGCAGCAGAATTGCACTCCAGCACAATCTGCAACCTCATGGCCTCACTCAACCATTACCATCAAGCCAGGGGATCATCAACCCTTGTTCAATGGAGAGTGCAGGAAGGCATACCTAAAAATGAGGTGTCAACCTGGTGAAGCTACCAAACAGGACTACTTGCATGCCAAACGGCAAAAACAGCCAGTGATAGACAGAGCTAAGTGATCCCACAACCAACAGATTAGATCTAAGCTCTGCAGTCCTTCCACATCCAGTTGTGAATGGTGGTGAACAGTTAAACAACTCACTGGAGGAGGCAGCTCCACAAATATCCCCATCCTCAATGATGGAAGAGCCCAGCACATCAGTGCAAAAGATAAGGCTAATGCATTCACAACAATCTTCAGTCAGAAGTGCCGAGTGGATGATCCATCTTGGACTACTCCAGTGGTCCCCAGATCACGGATAACAGTCTCCAGCCAAATCAATTCACTCCACGTGATATCAAGAAACCACTGGAGGCACTGGATACTGCAAAGGCAATGGGCCCCGATAACATTCTGGCAATAGTACTGAAGACTTGTGCTCCAGAACTTGCTGCTTCCTTAGCCAAGCTCTTCCAGTACAGTTACAACACTGGCATCTACCCGACAATGTGGAAAATTGCCCAGGTATGTCCTGTACACAAAAAACAGGACAAATCCCACCCAGCCAATTATCACCCAATCAGTCTACTCTCCATCATCAGTAAAGTGGTGGACGGGGTCATCAACAGCGCTATCAAGCAGCACCTGCTCAGTGATGCCCAGTTTGGGTTTCACCAGGGTCACTCAGCTCCTGACCTCATTACTGCCTTGGTTCAAACATGCACAAAAGAGCTGAATTCCAGAGGGGAGGCAAGAGCGACAGCCCTTGACAGCATTTGACTGAGTGTGGTATCAAGGAGCCCTGTCAAAACTGGAATCAATGGGGATCGGAGGTAAACACTCCATTGGTTAGAGTGATACCTGGCACAAAGGAAGATGGTTGTGATTGTGGAGGGTCAGTCATCTCAGGTTTAGGACATCTCTGCAGGAGCCCCTCAGGGTAGTGTCCTAGGCCCAACAATCTTCAGCTGCTTCACCAATGACCTTCCCTCTGTCATAAGATCAGAAGTGGGGATGTTCACCAATAACTGCATAGTATTCAGCACAATTCACGACTCCTCAAATACTGAAGCAGTGTGTGCATAAATACAAGATCTGGACAATATCCAAGCTTGGGCCGAAAAGTGGCAAGTAACATTTTCGCTACACAAATGCCAGGCAATGACCATCACCAATAAGAGACACTCTAACCACCACTCCTTGACATTCAACAGTATTACCATCACTGAATCCCCCACTGTCAACATTCTTGGGGTTACCATTGACCAGAAACTCAACAGGACTCACCACATAAACACAGTGGCTACAAGGACAGGTCAGAGACTAGGGATAACTCACCTCCTAACACCCCAAAGTCTGTCCACCAAATACAAGGCACAAGTCAGGAGCGTGATGGAATACTCCCCACTTGCCTGCATGAGTGCAGCTCTAACAACACTCAAGAAGCTTGACACTATCCAGGACAAAGCAACTGGTTTGATTGGCACCACATCTACAAACATTCAATCCCTCCACCACCAGCGATCAGCACAGCAGTGTGTACTATCCACAAGATGCACTGCAGAAATTCACCAAAGATAGTGGGCGGCACGGTGGCACAGTGGTTAGCACTGCTGCCTCACAGCGCCAGAGACCCGGGTTCAATTCCCGCCTCAGGCGACTGACTGTGTGGAGTTTGCACATTCTCCCCGTGTCTGTGTGGGTTTCCTCCGGGTGCTCCGGTTTCCTCCCACAGTCCAAAGATGTGCAGGTTAGGTGAATTGGTCATGCTAAATTGCCCCTAGTGTTAGGTATGGGTGGGTTGCGCTTCGACGAGGCAGTGTGGACTTGTTGGGTCGAAGGGCCTGTTTCCACACTGTAATGTAATCTAATCTAATCCTTAGACAGCACTTTCCAAACCTGTGACAACTTCCATCTAGAAGAACAAGGACAGCAGGTACTTGGGAACACCACCACCTGCATGTTCCCCTCCAAGCCACTCACCACCCTGACTTGGAAATATACCGCTGTTCCTTCACAGTTGTTGGGTCAAAATCCTGGAACTCCCTCCCGACTAGTATTGTGGGTCAACCGACAGCAAGTGGACTGGAGCGGTTCAAGAAGGCAGCTCACCACCACCTTCTCAAGGGTAAATAGGGATGGGCTATCAATGCTGGCCAGCCAATGACACTCAATTCCCACAAATGAATTTTAAAAAAAACTAGATCACTGAATTTCCATGCTTCCTTAAATTATAACAGTGGATTACAACATTATAATACTTCAAAAAGATACTTCATTAACTGCAAAGCACTTTGATGTCCGGACGTTATGAGTGAGACTGTAAACATGTATGACTGTTTCCAACATAATAGTAAGTTAGTACACTCAAAGTTTGTTTAAATTCGAATCTAACTGTTGAAACAGTGACACTTTATATACATTCTTGCCTTCTTGTACAAATTGCAATTGAAAAAGTGCAAACTTTCTGTCAATTGCATGAGTTCACTGGGTGACCACTTATTCAAGAACGGAATAGCTATTTAATTAGCAGCAGTTTAATTATCGTTCCAGTCACGTTTCCAAGAATTCTGAGCTTGTGCCCACTTGTCCTATATTCCTGGAACTTACTTCAACAAATAGAGTCATAGAGATGTACAGCATGGAAACAGACCCATCCATGCCAACCAGATATCTCAACCCAATCTAGTCCCACCTGCCAGCACCCGGCCCAAATGACTCCAAACCCTTCCTATTCATATACCCATCCAAAAGCCTCTTAAAGGTTGCAATTGTACTAGCCTCCACCACTTCCTCTGGCAGCTCATTCCATACACATACCACCCTCTGCATGAAAACGTTGCCCCTTAGGTCTCTTTTATATCTTTCCCTTCTCACCCTAAACCTATGCCCTCTAGTTCTAGATTCCCCGACTCCCAGGGAAAAGACTTTGCCTATTTATCCTATCCATGCCCCTCATAATTTTGTAAACCTCTATAAGGTCACCCCTTAGCCTGTATTGAATTCTACTTTATCCATTTTCTTATTAATTGAATTTTACTGAAAAGAGAGGCAGGTTGCTGAAACTTTTCATCTTGCACTCACCAGGACAAACACAAGAATGCCAAATTTTAACTCTGGTGCTGAATGGATTACAAGATAATTTTGATTGGTTGAGGCCTGGCCATGGAGGAAGAAATGGAGAAATAAAAGTTCCACAAGTTTCTTGGTAATTCAAAAAAGGCACGAGGCTTGAACATGTTCCTTTCTCTGGAGGGAATGGGTCCCTATGTATGAATACATGCCGCTTAAAGCAAGCATAAGTGATCCATGTTAAAACCATGACTGATTATCTTAAACCAGACATGTAGTTATTAGTGCATTCAGGGCTGTTCAGCAACAGTGGATGTTTTTGTCTTGGGTTTTGCAAGCGAGTGTGGTTGAGTCCAGTCTGTACTCCATCTATTACAAACAGCATAAAGAAAATGCTGTTTGATTCAATCAGCTAACTGCTGAGACGTACAGGCCAAATCCCTGGCATCTCAGCGACACTGAAATTCATACACATTCATATTGCTCAATCATGTGCTATTATTTGGACACTAGTTATATCTCTTCTCAATTTTGCTTTTGAATATCAATCTATCTTCATATCACAACAAAGTTCTTCAGCATGATATGGGATTTATTTTGGAATAAATGAATATTAGATCATTATTTAACACATTTCATATTTTAGTTACTGTGCTGTTTTGTTCAGGGAGATTAACACTGGGCAGTGGAACACTCTTGTGCCCAATGGGAGCATCATGCTTGGAGGTAAAAGTCTAGATCTAATCTAGACTCTGATTTCCAGCATCTGCAGTCCTCACTTTTGCTGAGTTGAAGGTAAAAGTGTCTATCCTATTAAAAGAAGTGCTAGCAAGGGATTCTTTCAATGTCCTGTGTCTCAATCCAAAGACGTATTTTTAACTATGTGCTTTTATATCATTATTGTCCAAGCATTTGTCTCAACAGAAATTAACAACAACTGCCATTTATTTTGACAGAAACATCCTTTTGTTGATGAAGACAAAGATTTAACTGTATGCCTTGATCTTATGTGTTACCTCTTGCTGCTGTTGCACCAGTTTCTTTGTACAGGCCTCTTTGGCTTCAGCAAATGAAACCCTCCTGGCATTGAATTTTGCATCTGCCTAGAGGAGAAACAGGAGAGGAGTGAACCAGATCATCTACATCGGTCAACAAAAAATCAATAGCAGAAAGATTGAAGAGATTGGTCAATCTTGGTATCAGCACTAGCAGCAACAAACCACCAGCTTATCAACAAGTCTTTTTGGGCTACCCAAAATTGAAATTCTACCAGCAGCAATGCAATCTTGTATGAATCTTTCTTCAGCACTGTTATTATAATGATCAACGGGCTGCATTCCCTTTTGCCAACAGGAGGCAGTGGCATAGTGGCGATGTCATCAAAGACACCTCCCACCCCAGTAATGTTCTCCGACAACCTCTTCTGTCATGTTGAAGATGCAGAAGCTTGAACACACGCTCCAACAGGTTCAAGAATAGCTTCTTCCCTAACATTATTAGACTGTTGAATGGAATCACTAACTTCAAAAAATGTTGATCTTGCTAATATTGATCTGTTAATCTTGCTTCACGCACCTCCTGTGCAGTGTAACCCTGTATGCCTCGATCGATGTAAGCACTCTTTTATATGTATGTCCTTGTTTGCTATGATCTGCCTTTTTCGCAAAACAAAGCTTTTCACTGTACCTAGGTATACGTGACTACAATAAATCAAATCAAATCAAATGTCACTGGACTTGTAAACCAGAACCCCAGGTTAACGTTCTGGGGATAAGGGTTTGAATCGTACCATGGATGATGGTGAAATCTGAACTCAACAGAAAATTCTGGAATAAAAAGCGTGCGTCGTGATAACCAGATAACTGATGTTGATTGTTGTGAAAACCCATCTTGTTCAATAATGTCCTTTCAGGAAGGAAATCTACCATCCTGATCTGATCTGGCCTACATGTAACTCTAGACTCAAGCAATGTAGTTGACTCTTAACTGCCCTCTGGTAATTAGGAATGAGCAATAAATGCAAGCCTAGGCAGTGATGACCACACTCCATGAATGAACAATTTTTTAAAAATCCATTCTCAGATGAATTTGCTGTTGGGTTACACTAAAAGCTGGATTTCTTTTTTTCAGCTGACTGATGTTTTACCTTAAGGAGGTGTGTTAGCAGCTCTGCTGAGAACAAATGAAATTTATCTCTCTTTCTGTAGGCCCCTTGTTAATCATTCAACCAAAATGCTACATGATATGATTGCACAGCTGGCATCAAGCTGCACACAAACAAGCCAGCAAGGTGACTATTGAAATGCGACAGTGATCCAGACACATTTTTAGTGGTGCGTATAGTCAAACTGAGATTTGTGTAAAATTTCCGATAAAGAGAAAAGCAAGCACATAGTTTTTTAAAATTTTCATAACAGTTCTTGAAATCTGGTTGGGCTAAATTTCTGATGTTAAATATTCACTATGCAAAGTGCTTATGGGGAACATTCATTATGCAATATGAAATGGCTCCGAGCCCATTAAATGCTGTCCCCCTCGGAAAAAATGAAACGATGTAGCTACTTCACAGTTTTGATATCCCTACAATACAAACATCTACCTATATTCTTCAATTCTTCACACCCTATTCTCTCGATCACTTTACTAGACAAATCCCCTTCTCCATCGTGTATAACCTCAAGATTCCAAAGTGGCTAACTTTTGAAGTTGCTGTTTATTTGCCTTGAAGCACACGCAGATTGTTTCATGTAGTTAAGTAATCTTTTCGTGCCACATTTTCATGGTGCAGCCAAGCTTATCTTCCAAAATTATCAATGTTCATTTTAACAAGGGTCAGGGAAAGGTCCTTGAAACCATTTTTGCTTTTTGCAAATTTCTTATTTTAAATGTGGGTCCATTCATTTGCCCATTTCTTTACCCATTTATCTTTTGAATTTGCACACAACAATAAACTATTTTGGAATTTATCTTGAAGCAAGTCGAACCCAACATAGTATTGGATGACTACATACTTTAATTAGCTATTGTGCTAATTTAGATTTGTGAAGTTACTGCTGTGCAGTGGGACACCTCCACTTTTTGAATCCAGTGTCATTCTCACATCAGACTGAAACTGTAAATGCTAATATGAAAGATCCAGCAAGCCTCAACCTTATTTGTTCTCAAGGTGAGAACAGGCTCTCTTATAAAATCAGGGGGGTCAGAAACTGCACTCCCAAAGTAACTCTATCAAAAGTAGGCAATATTAGTCATAATGAGCCTCTCAATCCATTGATGCTATTGCACAATAACTTTATCTTGAAGCAAGTCGAACCCAACATAGTATTGGATGACTACATACTTTAATTAGCTATTGTGCTAATTTAGATTTGTGAAGTTACTGCTGTGCAGTGGGACACCTCCACTTTTTGAATCCAGTGTCATTCTCACATCAGACTGAAACTGTAAATGCTAATATGAAAGATCCAGCAAGCCTCAACCTTATTTGTTCTCAAGGTGAGAACAGGCTCTCTTATAAAATCAGGGGGGTCAGAAACTGCACTCCCAAAGTAACTCTATCAAAAGCAGGCAATATTAGTCATAATGAGCCTCTCAATCCATTGATGCTATCGCACAATAACATGGTGTACTGTCAAAGTTTTTAATACTACTTCTCTACTACAATTTCCCTTTATGAAGACATTTTATACAAGCTTGGTTCATTTGTAGAATAGAAAGAATCAACGTTTCGGGCTTATGCCCGAAACGTTGATTCTCCTGCTCCTCGGATGTTGCCTGGCCTGCTGCGCTTTTCCAGCACCACACTTTTCAACTCTGGTCTCCAGCATCTGCAGTTCTCACTTTCTCCTCTTTTGAAGGATACTCTTGCCTCAAGGCAGAAGGTAATGGTTTGAAAACTCATTCCAAAGATCGTACAAAGGGAATTCTGCACTGCTGGTGGTGCCATCTTTCACAAAAGACCTTAAATGAATGCCATGTAAAGATTAAGTTTGGTTTCTGCAGTTTCTCTTGCTTATTTATTGCAATATTGATGGAAAACCAATAGAAACCCTGGACAAAATGACATACAAAAATATAATCTCCATACTGCTTCACAATGGTCCCTGTGGCTCTGTTTTTATTCACTCATGGAACATTGCTGGCTGGCCAGCATTTTTGTTGCCCATTCCTAGCTGCCCTCGAGAAGGTGGTGGTGAGCTGTCTTGAACCGTTGCAGTGCACAAACTGTAGGTAGACCCACAATGCCCTTAGAGAGGGAATTTCAGGATTTTCGGGACTCAGTGACAGCGAAGGAACGGCAATACATTTCCAAGTCAGGATGGTGAATGACTTTGAGGGGAACTTGCAGAAGTGATGTCTGCTGCCCCTGTTCTTCTTGATGGGAGGGTTTGTGGGTTTTGAAGGTGCTGTCTAAGTATCTTTGGTGAATTTCTGCAATGCATCTTGTAGATAGTACACGCTGCTGCTATGGAGAGTCAGTGGTGGAGGGAATGGATGTTTGTAGATGCAATGCCAATTAAGTGGGCTGCTTTATCCGAAATGGCGTCCAGCTTCTTGAATATTGTTGCCACTGCACCCATTCAGGCAAGTGGGGAGTACTCCATCACACTCCTGACTTGGGCCTTGTAGATGGTGAACAGGCTTTGGGGAGTTACTTACTGCAGTATTCCTAGCCTCTGTTCTTGTAGCCACTGTGTTTATGTGGTGACTCCAGTTGAGCTTCTGGTCAATGGTAACCCCCAGGATGCTGATAGTGGGGGATTCAGAGATGCTAATACTGTCAAAGGATGGTGATTAGACTGCCTCTTATTGGTGATGGTCAATGCCTGGCACTTATGTGTTGCGAATGTTACTTGCCACTTGTCAGCCCAAGCCTGGATATTGTCCAAGTCTTGTTGCATTTGAACATGGGCTGCTTCAGTATCTGAGTCACAAATGGTGCCGAACATTGTGCCATCATTGGTAAACATCCCCACCTCTAACCTTATAGTCAAGTGAAGGTCATTGTTGAAGCAGCTGAAGATGGTTAGGCCTAGGATAGGACTCCTCCAGACTCCTGGAGCTGAGATGACTGACCTCCAACGACTATCTTCTGTTATGGACCAGACCAAACGCCCTCAAAACATATTAAGGAGATAGTCTAGACCCTAACTTTTATCTTATTCAAAGGCGCTGTGCTCCAGATATAATTCGATTAGTCAAATGATTCAGCTTTAAGTAAAACAGATTTTATTCTGACAATGAATCTAGCAACAGAGAGCGAGGTCAAGCTTTTTGCAGCAGCAGATAGAGAGCTGTATCTAGCAGCTTCAACTCCAAACACCCCAACTTCAACAACTGAAAGCAAAACTAAAACCCTGGATCTGTGTGAGCCTGATTTCACCCACTTATGCTTCTTTTGTCTAAGTTTTTAAAAACCCAAAGCAAATTACTCTGCTTTCCATGGAGCAGACACCTCGTTACCAGGTTTACAACACCTCTCTTCAAGAGAGACAGAACATACCCCTCTTAAAGGCATGTATCATCACATTTCTTATGTGCCAGGTATGACTCCATCAGGTGGAGAATTTACCCCCTAGTACCCATTGATTCCAGTTTTGCCAAGGCTCCTTCATGTCACACTCGATAAAATGCATCATTGATGTCAAGGACTGTCACTCTCACCTCACCTGTCTATGTTTGAACTAAGGTTGTACTGAGGTCAGGAGATAAGTGGCCCTGGCAGAACCCAAATTGAGCAGGTTATTGCTGAGCAGGTGTTGCCTGATAGCACTGTTGATGACACTTGCCCTCACTTTACTGATGATCGAGAGTAGACTGATGGGGTGGTAATTGGTCTGCTTTTTGTGTACAGGACATATTTGGGCAATTCTTCAAAGTCAGGTAGACGCCAGTGTTGTAACTATACAGGAAGAGCTTGGAAACAATAAATCCCTACAGTTTGGATGCAGGCCATTCAGCCCATCAAGTCCACATGGACCCTCTGAAGAGCATCCCACCCAGACCCAATCTTCTACCGTATCCTTGTAACCCTGCATTTTCCATGGCTAATCAACCTAGCCTGCACATCTTTGGACTGTGGGAGGAAACTGGAGCACACAGACACAGGGAGAATGTGCAAGCTTCAAACAGACGGACACCCAAAGGTGGAACTGAACCCAGGTCCCTGGTGCTATAAGGCAGCAGTACTAACCACTGAGCCACCGTGCCACCCTAAAGGCATTGTATTTTTCTATATATCCTCTTGCAATAATGCAGTTAGTAGACATTACAGTTTCTTCTGGATTTATCATAGATTTAGAAACATAGAAAATAGGAGCAGGAATAGGTCACTTGGCCCTTTAAGCCAACGCTACCATTCAGTATGATCATGGCTGATCATCTATCTCAGTACCTTATTGTCACTTTCTAACCATATCCTATGATTCCTTTATCCTCAAGAACTATATCTAACTCCTTCTCAAAAACATTTAATGTTTTGGCCTCAATTGCTTTTTGTGGCAAAGAATTCCACAGGCTCACCAATCTCTGGGTGAAGACATTTCTCCCCATCACAGTCCTGAACGACCCACCCCAATTCCTTAGATTGCAACCCCTGGCTCTGGTTTGTCTTAGAATCATAAATTAAGCCAGGACAGAAGGCCATTCAGCCCATCATGCTTGTGGTTCTGCTGCCTCTTTAAATATTATCTAATTTTGTGCCACTCTCCTATCCTTTTCCTGTAGTTCCATAAACATTTCCCATTAATATATTCAACTAAATGGAAGCATTTGCACTTCCATTGATTGTATTTTAACAAAGCAGAGAATTCTAAGCTGCTTCACAGAGAAGCCATCTGTTAATTAACTTTAGCAAGGCCTTCGACAAAGTTCTGCAATGATAGTCTGGTTAGTAAGGTTCGGTCCCATGGGATCCAGGGAGAGCTGGCCAACTGGATACAAAATTGGCTTGAACGTAGGGGACAGAGGGTGGTGGAAGAGGATTGTTTTCAGACTGGAGGCCTGTGACCAGAGGTGTGCCACATGGATCATTACTGGAACCAATGTTGTCCATCATTTATGGAAATGATTTGGATGTGAACATAGGAGGCATGATTAGTAAGTTTGAGGATGACACCAAAATTGGTGGAATAGTGGACTATGAAGAAGGCTATCTAAGTGTGCAATGGGACCTTGATCAGATAGGCCAGTAGGTGGAGGAATGGCAGATGGAGTTTAATTTAGATAAATGTGAGGTGTTGCATTTTGGGAAGACAAACCAGGATGGGACTTCTACAGTTCATGGCAGGGCCCTGGGGAATCTCGTCAAACAGAGACACCTTAGGGGTGCAGGTGCATAGTTCCATGAAAGTGGCATCATGGGTAGACAGGGTGGTGAAGGCAGTGTTTGGCACTTTTGCCTTCATTGGTCAGAGTGATGAGTACAGGAGTTTGGATGTCATGTTATGGCTGTATAAGACATTGGTAAGGCCACAATTGGAGTATTGTGTACAATTCTGTTTGTCCTGCTATAGCAAGTTATTATACTGAAAGGGTGTAAAAAAGATTTACAAGGATGTTACCGAGACTGGAAGATTTGAGTTATGAGAAGAGGCTGAATAGGCTGGGACTTTTTTCCCTGGATCATAGGAGGCTGAGGGGTGACCTTATAGAGGTTTATAAAATCATGAGGGGCATAGATAAGGTGAATAGCAAAGGTCTTTTTCCCAAAACTAGAAGCATAGGTTTAAGGTGAGAGGGGAAAGATTTAGAAGGGACCTGATGGGCAATATTTTCATGCAGAGGGCGGAGCGTATACAGAACAAACTGCTAGAGAAAGTGGTAGAGATGGGTACATTTACAACATTTAAAAGACATTGGACAGGTACATGGATAGTAAAGGTTTAGACGGATAGGGGCCAAATACAGGCAAATAAGACCAGTTCAGTTTAGGAAATTAATTGGCATAAACAAGTTGGGCCGAAGGGTCTTTTTCCGTGTTGTATGACTATAACTCTCTGAAACATTCTGGTCTGAAATCAAATGCACCATTTAAATATTAACTATTGTATCAGAGAATCCAGACTTGATGAACAATAGCTGAGAAAGAGCAAATAGCCTGTTACAAGACACAAGGTCAGCTACAGATCTGCTCAAAGCTCCAACATGACAGTCCACCTCCCAGTTGGTGACTTACTCGTTTAAAAATTAAACCAAGATGAGGCAATACATTTTGCATAATTATATTCTAGCTCATATAGTTTAAAACAGGGATGGCAACCTGTCTGGCTGACTGTAAAACTTGAAGAACTGGATTGTTGAGCTACATTTATACACATCTGAAGGTGGCGGGGACATATGAACAAACTGGGTATATGATTTAAAGGTGTAATCACATTGAGGGTTTTCCAAGTAGGTTTATTTTACATAAGGATCATATTCTGCCTGGGTGACTCATTTCAGCGTAACTTGTTTTCTGTTTCTTTTATTCATCTCCTTTCAATTCTTTTCACAAGTGCTGACATCTGCTGGCTATACTTCCAGATATCTCAGCCATCTTCTAGTATTGCACCCAAATTACTATTCTTCATGTTTGAGTCTAGACTGTTAATAGGCATGATGTAATTTTAAGAAACTTCAGGGCCAAGCTCAATCCTGTTTATAGTCAACATCAACAAGCAAACATTTCCAACACTAGTTGCTGAACTTTGTCTGAATTTATAGTACTTTACTTCCATCATCCCCAAACATTCGCTCCCTCTGCTACCAACACTCAATAGCAGCAGTGTGTGCTACCTACAAGGTTCACTGCAGAAATTCACCAAGGCTCCTCAGAGAGCACCTTCCACATCCGTGACCATTACCACCTAGAAGGACAAGGCCAGCAGATATACGGGAACACTACCCTCTAAAAATTCCCATTCAAGCCTCTCACCATCCTGACTTGAAAATATATTGCTGTTTATTCAGTGTTGCTGGGTCTAAACCCTGGAATTCACTCTCTAAGGGCATTGTGGATGTACTGACACCAAATGAACTGCAGCGGTTCAAGATGGCAGCGCACTTCCACTTTCTCAAGGGCAACTAGGGAGGAGCAATAAATGCTGGCCATTCAGCAATGCCCATATCCTAAGAATGAATTAAAAAAAACTGATATAATGATTTCTGGGCTCCCGACCCCGAAAGATACACATCAGTTTTTGGACTGCATAGGAATTCAACAGCCAGTGTTTGGGAGGAACACCAACTGGAAGTCCCACACATTGGTGCTTCAGCACACTTAAGCTGTTACAATATCCAGCAGTCTGATACTTGTGACAATACTACAGCTTGCAGAGGTGTATTTTGTACTTTTTATTTTATGAAGAAATGTTGAAACAGAGGCGCCGAGCAGTCTGTTCAAAGCCAATGGAATAAATAGCTTGTGAGGCCTTTTGCTTTTTTTAAAGTTGGAACAATGGAAGCAGCCTGAATGGGCAGGGTCAAGCTCCCACAGAACCAGAATTTTTAGTTTTAGCTTTCTGCAGTTTGTTGGCCAGAGGCTGCTCATACATAAAGACAGTAGTTATGAACTGACGTTACCCAAGAGAAAGTGAGGACTGCAGATGCTGGAGATCAGAGTTGAAAAGTGTGGCACCGGAAAGGCACAGCAGGTCAGGCAGCATCCGAGGTGCAGGAGAGTGGACGTTTCGGGCAGAAGCCCTTCATCAGCAATGTGGGGTAGGGAGGGGGAAGGGAGGCTGGGAGATAAATAGGAGGGAGGAGGTGGGGGGGGAAGGTAGCTGTGAAGGTGATACATAGACGCACCACCAGAGATATATTTCCCTCCCCACCCCTTTCAGCATTCCGCAGAAATCATTTCCTCCGCGACCCTCCTCGTTTGGTCCATGCCCCCCAATAACCCACTCTTGGTATCTTCCCTTGCCACTGCAAGAGGTGTAAAACATGCGCCCACACCTCTCCCCTCACCTGCATCCAAGGCTCCAAAGGATCCTTCCACATCGGGCAGAGATTTTCCTGCACATCCAAACACCTCACCTACTGTGTCTTTTGCTCTTGATGTGGCCTCCTACATTGGGGAGCCAGGATGCCAACTCACAGAAGGTTTCAGGGAACATCTTTGGGACGCACGCACCAAACAACCCCACACGCTTCAACTTCCCCTCCCACTCCACCAAAGACATGCAAGTCTTGGGTCTCCTCCACCGTCAAATCCAAGCCACCCGACGCCTGGAGGGCGTCATATTCTGCCTTGGGACCCTCCAACCACACGGCATCAATATCAACTTTACCAGTTTCCTCATCTCCCCTCCCCCCATCTCATCCCCGATCTAACCCTCCAACTCAACACCGCCCTCTTGAACTGTCCCACCTGTCCATCTTCCTTCCTACCTATCCACTCCACTTTCCCCTCTGACCTATCACCGTCAACCCCCACCTGCATCTACCTATCGCCTTCCCAGCTACCTAGCCCCACCCCCACCCTCCTATTTATCCCTCAGCCCCATTCCCCGCCCCACATTCCTGATAGCTGCTGGCTTGAGCCAGTTTGAGCCAAATCCACTCTGAGGGATGACATAAGGTGGAAATCGTTAGTTGATGGGAGAATGAGGTAATCCAAAAGGGGTCCTTGGAATGAGCCTATAGTGGAAAGACACCGGCTCTCAGATGAGCTGTGAACCAACAAGAATAAGACATCACAGTTCAGGAAATTAAGGAAAAAGGATAAAAATGAAGAACTTTTGCGATTAGCAAAAATTCCAGACAGCAACATTCACAAAGTTATGGACCCCACACTTGAAAGTATGGAGAGGACCCAAGACCTGGGAGAAATTGCCTAGCCAGTGTGAGCTTCTACTCTTGGGTATCGGTCTTTATTTTGTTGACTGATCAGGGAACGTCAAACTTACTGGCCGTGTGCTTGGATTGTAGCCTTGTACGAATTGCATGCCTGCTGTTAACCTTTCTCGAACCAAATGGTGTGAATGGTTTTGTCTGTTTTAAGTAAAGGTACTGGTTAGTTGTTACAGACTTGACTCTTGTCCACTTTGTGCCAAGCCAAAAAATGTTGTCAAAGGCAGTAACCAGGCAACATTAATTGGCATCCCTGTGGGGGCCTTCGACAAGAGGCAGCTTCACTGCTCCAACAGACCCAGACTGACTCCTTAAAGAAAACATCCAGCCTGGGCTGGAGAAGTAAGGAGAAGCAGTTAAAATAAACAGGGGAAATTCCACTGAGGCTAACAGCTGTCTCAGGAAGAGACAGTGAACTTGAGGACCGTTGAGTCAGTGGGAACTCAATTCAAGCCTGATCGGTAGAGCATGGAGAGAACAAGAGTCTGAGATAAAGTTGGACTTAACCCAGGATGACGAACAAAGGGAACATTCGAGTCCTAGGGACATGGGTGCTAAATGTATGCAATGGGGGAGTAGCTGCAATATGGGGAGTATACTGATTTGATTTATTGTCATGTGCACCTAAATACAGTGAAAAGCTTTGTTTGTGAGTAGTCCAGGCAGATCATAAGCAAGGAAGTAAGGACATACATATTATGGTGCTTGGACAGACTGCTACACTGCACAGGAGGTGTGCAAAGCAAGATCATTAACAAGATCAACATTATTTGAATTTATAGAGTCCATTCATGAGTCTAATAATGGCAGGATAGAAGCTGTTCTTGAACATGTTGATGTATGTGTTCAAGCTTCTGTATCTTCTGCCTAACAGAAGAGGTTGGAAGAGAGTATTACCAGGGTGGGAGGGTCTTTGATGATGTTGGCAGCCTTTATGTGGTAACGACCAGTGTAAATGTCCATGGATGCAAGGTTGGTTTTCATGGTGGTCTGGCTTCTGTAGTTTTTTATGGTCCTAGACAGAGCAGTTGCCGTACCAGGCTGTTATGCCACTGGGGACAATTAAATAATGCAAAAGGCTAGATCAGACAGTTTGTTGAATGATTTTGCAGAAAGCCAGCAAAAGAAACTGCAGCTTTGAGCCGAGATAGATGACTTTCAAAAGGAGATAAACAGGCTTACAGAGAAAAATAAGTATGGGGAGGCATTTAAACACAATCATGTGGAGAAAGGGGCATTGAAAAAATGTAGTGATTTTAAAATCTGCTATGAACATGTTGTAGAGAGCAGCACAGGAAAAGAAAAGCAACACTGGAAACCATATGAAGTGTCCAAAGCAGATAGAAAAGCTACAAAGCCAGCTCACCACTCAGAGAGTAATAGTGTGTGCTTTTGGACCTGAAAAGGGAGAGAAGCTAGTGGCAGAGATGCGGACTGGGGAGGTTTGGCATGTGGATTTGCTAGGTACAGCCAGGAAGATAAACAGGAATGGGACTCCTTGTTCCCTTTTGAGAGAAAAGGGAAGGACCCAGCCCCATCTACTCCGAAGACACCTGTAGTGACAAGCTGCACAAGAGGGGGGAATACTTAAGCAAATACTGCCATGTTAGTAGATAATTTAATTTACGGGGACAGCCCATGAATGTCATGTGATGATAGCAAATTATCCCAAAGGACCATTTGTATCAAAACAAAAAGGAGGGAGTATTGATAAAAGGAACATAGAAAATGAAAAATTATCCTTAAAATGTTTCTTGGAATGTAAAGCTACTGTGTGCTTCTCTCTCTATTTACAAGTCTTGGGAAGAAGAGAGAGCGAGAGCAAGAGAAAGACTATCTTTTATGTTTGACCAAGATAATAACTCTTCCCTTTCAGGATGCGAATGTGAGTTCCCGTAGATGTATCTTCGTTTGTTGGTTGTTAAATGTTGTCTTCTGTAATTTGTGTGTTTTGTCTTGAAGCTCGAGATCTGAAAATACTTTGAATTTAGTTTGTAGTTTGGGAATGTATGGTGATTTGAAATTGTGACATGTGCCTGTGTCAGTGTGGAACATGTATGGTTAATGTTAGGCCCTTTGAAGGAACTTTTAAGTGGTTGTGTATAGTAAACATCTGCGACAAAATGTTGACTTCAGATTTTGTTCTTCAAGCTTGATAAAAATTTACCTCTTGGAATCGGCTACAATTGATTAAATTTAATTGAAGAAGTAAAATTAAGTCAAAAGATATAACTTATTTTCTCTTTCCTCAAATTAACGTACTATCTGTGTTGTGTTTGGATTGATGAAAGAAACCTGGGAAAATTTTAATTTAAAAAAATTTATGTTTAAATTATCATGTTTGGAATTTTATTTTCTGGCCAGAGTGAACTTGCAAATAATGTTTTAATACAAGTGGACCATTAATTCTGGATAAGATATGCTCATTATAAATGTACTTTGGTGTGAAAGTGTCCAAGAAATAGAGAAATTGGGATTTTGGAAATGCAATTCTCTTTGAAACAAAATGATCTGATGATATATTCTAAAAATGTGAAAAAAACTATTAGATTCTCCTCTTTTTAAAACTTCTCTAACAAAGAAGGACGGCTTTTCCTTTGGTAATTATAACACACTTATTTCTGTACAGGAGGAAGAAAGGCTGTTGATGTAATTGCATCCAGAGGTTTTCATCCTGCCCCCTTCAATCACTTTTGCACACTTACATCAGTATCCCAAGAATATGCCACCACTGCTAATTAACCCATTCTGCATGAAGTGGAATAGATAGATACTGTTTGTTTTCTAGATAACTGAAGACACTGGAGGCTTTTGCCAACAGCTTTGAATTTCTGAACCTGTCTGCAGACTTTCAACGTCGCAACATAGTGATGGATGAGGGACCCTCAACCTATCAAGCCATTTGCTGACAATACATCTTAGCATCAGAGAACTACTGTGAAAACATTAAATGTATGGAGTATCAGGAATTTCAAAACCACTACGCCTGGGGTATACTTAATATAATTTTTCTATCACAATATGCTTAAGACCCACTGGCCTGGCATTCGAAAACATTTAATGGGAATAGTTATCTGAAAATTTTAAATAATTCTGTAAAATGATAAAACAGATGCACACAGTCTCAGTGGTTTCAATGCATAAAAATTGCTAGTGTCTTTGAAGGACACTTTCAATTTGGACAAATTCACATATCAAATATCTAGAATTACATGATCATTCACTTAAAAAAAAGGGAGTGGTCTCAGAGTAGAAACGAACAAAGTATGTTGTTGCCTAAATCAGACATAAATGTTTGACTTCTATTTTTAAATGTTATAAGAATACATTCCATGGACTACAAATCTCCCCAGGTTTCTAGAATTAGATAGGATTGTAAATCGCAAAATTGGATGACAGGAAGAGATTAAAGGTTCAAAGTTTGTGAGAAGATTTGTAGCTCGGGTGCTCGCTGCTGTGGTTCTGTTCGCCGAGCTGGAAGTTTTTGTTGCAAACGTTTCGTCCC
>NC_057752.1:6993200-7031195 GCF_004010195.1 Chiloscyllium plagiosum
TCACAGGAGGCTCCCAAGCACTGAGGATGTCACATAGACAGGGGACGAAACGTTTGCAACAAAAACTTCCAGCTCGGCGAACAGAACCACAGCAGAGATTAAAGGTGGAGAGTAGTGGCAGAAGACAAAAAAATGGGCTGAATGAAGTTAAATGCATTTTAGTGAAAGGTTATGTTTAGATGAGAGCACTAACGTGATAGCTTTCTTTTGATGCTGTTTGTATCCTTGTCTTTCCTTTTAAGTGAAATGAATTTGATAATTGAGCTACTACCCTAAGCATCGGGACCATATGTGGAGAAATAAGTAAAACCTCATAGATCTTTGATAAGATCATGAGAGTCAAGAATGCGTGACCATATCTCATGGTATTGGGATACTAACGTAAGTGTGCAAAAGTGATTGTTACCTAGGATGTAATGAACATGAGGGAATGTGTGACAAAAAATGCACCGAAGAATGGGTCTCAGACATGTACACCTACTTGACAAAAAGATTACAGTGGCCTTGAAGAACACAAAACAGAAATGACGAGACACTGACACATAATCCATAGAGAAACTGACTTAAAAACAAATAAATTATATTTCAGTGGAGGTGAAAAAAACAAACAAAATAAAAGATGTGATTGGCTATTCTGTTAAAATGTTACAGAAATGAAAGAATGTGGACTCTGGGAGGCGCGATAGTGAGCTGGAGTGAAAGGGCCCATCAGATGACATAAATACCCTGGATAAAAAAGGAAAGCAGAAGCAAAAGAATAAAGCCTGATGAATGAGTTGTAATTTCTCAGAGTTGTATTGTTTCCCACCATATATACATTGTAGCTCACTGGGGTATTTGTACATGGAGGCAGTTAACACTCAATGATACAATCATTCACAGAATTGGCAAGGAAGGAAACATATTGAATAAGTATCCTCAAGCCAGATACAGATGAAGAGAGCTGGAGAAATTTTTGAGTTCATGTATGATGTTAGTTTACTGTTATTGAGTGAGGTGATCTGCGGACAGAGAACTGGAAGATTTTTTTTAAATTAAGGAGCATGAATCTGAATTTATAACATTCGTAAATTGCAGAATTTGAATATAGTGAGTTTTAGAACAAGATATGCAAATAGATTAACTGAAAAAAGAAACATGTAGACAATTTGAGTAGATCAGTCCATTCACAGACCTCAGACCTGGTCACTGGGAGACAAACCTTGCCTTGGCCAATAGTACGAGCAATAATGAAGGAAACACAAATTGTGAGAGAGGCAAAGGAGATAATCCATTAATGGACTAAACAAAGTAGAGCAATTAGAACTCATGCCAATAAGGCAAATGAGGTATTGCATGACCCTGTTTTTGGAGTAAATTTTGGACTTGGGGATCTAATATTCAAATACATCCATGGGTGAGAATATTTTTGCACGCGGCTGTAATATTGATCTTGTGTACACTGGTAATTGAAATACTCAAGGTGTATCAGCGCAGAAGGTGGAAAAATGAAATTATACAAAACTTATAAGTTGAAGTTCTAATGAAACAGAAAGGCCGATTGTAATTATAAAAGGGACGGTGTGAATTAAGTAGTTACTTTATTTTATTATTAAGTAGGCAGATGTAACACACCCACTGTGGGTAGATAGCAATCCCATGAGCAGTTAGCAGAGTGAAGGGAAAATTATGATCCGAAGAAAGGTATCTTTGGATCAAGAGAGAGGAGATGTTGGTTAGACGCTGCTCACACATAAGACAGTAGCTATGAACTGAGGTTACCCAGGCCTTAGCTGCTGGTTCATGCCAGATCAGCTCTGAGGGATGATATAAGGTGGAAATTGTTATTTGGTGGAAGAATAATGAGGTAATCTGAAAGGGTCCTTGGAGTGGGCTTATAGTGGAAAGATGAGCTGACAGTTAACAAGAATAAGACATCACAGTTCGGGATGATAAGGAAAAAGGATAAAAATGAAGGATTTCATCGTGCCATCAGTGAAAACTCCAGACTGCAACCTTCGCAAAATCATGGACCCCACACTTGGAAACCATAATTCTATTAGTTTTAAAATAATGATGGAAAAGGATAGACCAGATCTAAAAGCTGAAGTTCTAAATTGGAAGAAGGTTAATTTTGACAGTATTAGGCAAGAACTTTCAAAAGCTGATTGGAGGCAGATGTTCGCAGGTAAAGGAACGGCTGGAAAATGGGAAGCCTTCAGAAATGAGATAACGAGAGTCTAGAGACAGTATATTCCTGTTAGGGTGAAAGGAAAGGCTGGTATGACAAAAGAGATTGAGGGTTTGGTTAAGAAAAACAAGGAAGCATATGTCACATATAGACAACACAGATCGAATGAATCCTTAGAAGAGTTTAAAGGCAGTAGGAGTATACATAAGAGGGAAATCAGGAGGATAAAAAGGGGACATGAGATAGCTTTGGCAAATAGGGTTAAGGAAAATCCAAAGGGTTTTTACAAATACGTTAGGGACGAAAGGGTAACGAGGGAGAACAAATACGTTAGGGACGAAAGGGTAACGAGGGAGAGAATGGGGGCCCCTCAAAGATCAGCAAGGCGGCCTTTGTGTGTGTGGAGCCGCAGGAGATAGGGGAGATACTAAACAGGTAGTTTGCATCAGTGTTCACTGTGGAAAAGGACATGGAAGATATGGAATGTAGGGAAATAGATGGAGACATTTTGAAAAATGCCCATATTACAGAGGCAGAAGTGCTGGATATCTTGAAACACCAAAAGTGGAGAAATCCCCAGGACCTGATCAGGTGTACCCTCAAACTCTGTGGGAAGCTAAGGAAATGATGGCTGAGCCCCTTACTGAGATATTTGTATCATCGATAGTCACAGGTGAGGTGCCAGAAGACGAGAGGTTGGCTAATGTGGTGCCACTGTTTAAGAAGGGTGGTAAGGACGCGCCAGGGAACTACAGACCAGTGAGCCTGACGTCAGTGGTGGGCAAGTGGCTGGAGGGAATCCTGAGGGACAGGATGTACATGTATTTGGAAAGGCAAGGACTGATTAGAGATAGTCAACATCACTTTGTGCATGGGAAGTGATGTCTCACAAACTTGATTGAGTTTTTTGAAGAAGTAACAAAGAGGATTGATGAGGGCAGAGCGGTGGACGTGATCTATATGGACTTCAGTAAAGTTTGACAAGGTTCCCCATGGGAGACTGGTTAGCAAGGTTAGATCTCATGGAATACAGAGAGAACTAGCCATTTGGATACAGAACTGGCTCAAAGGTAGAAGACAGAGGGTGGTGGTGATGGGTTGTTTTTCAGACTGGAAGCCTGTGACCAGTGGAGTGCCACAAGGATCGGTGCTGGGTCCACTACTTTTCGTCTTTTATATAAATGATTTGGGTATGAGCAGAAGAGTTACAGTTAGTAAGTTTGCAGATGACACCAAATTTGGAGGTGTAGTGGACAGTGAAGAAGGTTAACTCAGATTACAATGTGATCTTGATCAGATGGGCCAATTGGCTGAGAAGTGGCAGATGGAGTTTAACTTAGATAAATGCAAGATGCTGCATTTTGGGAAAGCAAATCTTAGCAGGACTTATACACTTAGTGGTAAGGTCCTGGGGAGTGTTGCTGAACAAAGAGACCTTGAAGTGCAGGTTCATATTTCCTTGAACGTAAAGTCGCAGGTAGACAGCAGAGTGAAGGTATTTGGTATGCTTTCTTTTATTGGTCAGGATTTGGAGATGCCAGTATGGACTGGGGTGTACAAAGTTAAAAATCACACAACACCAGGTTATAGTTCAACAGGTTTAATTGGAAGCACACTAGCTTTCGGAGTGACGCTCCTTCAGGTGATTGACAATCAGGGAATAGGTTAACAAGTGCAATTCCAGAAACTACAAGGTTATAATCTCACCATCAGGAATTAACCCCAAATGGAAGTTAATCAGTCCTGCAGTTGCAGTTAAGGAGAAGTAATAAAGTACATTTGTCTTTAAGAGTGTACAACATAACCACTTGTAGAGGCTATTACCAGTATGTGCTGCAAATATTCAAACAGACTAGTATTTATGCAACCTGCACAAGCAATGAATCATGAAATGTTGCTCTTTTATAGTCAGTAGCAAGAGGAACTTTAGTGATGGAGATTTGCACACCCTCTCACCTGGTCCTCACTATGCTCTCCTAGATCCCAATGCTCCATGATATTGACTTGGAAATCCTTAACATAGCTTTCAAATTCCATCACTTTATCATGCAGTTGCTTATTTGCTTGCTTTGAAGACAGCTGGATTAAAGTGTGGGGCTCTTAGATTGCAGAGACAAATATCACAGATCTATCAAATGATTGCTCCAAATTTAAACGCAGTGTTGTGGGGTGTATGCACACAAGTCTTATCCTGTATCATTTCTGGAGAGATCAAATTGCACGAATAACGTTATTAACCTTTTCCATTTTCTCTAAAAGAAACTCCCCAAATCAATAACAATGACACTGGAACAGTTGAGAAAAAAATTGCTAACCTAAAGAACAGCAATTTCTTTAATAAAATTCAACATGCACAGTGCCAATGTTCTGGCACTTGGAAGATGTAATTAGTCATATATGGGATAGAGACAGTACAGCAAAAAGAAAACATGATACAGCCATGATTGGGTTTGCACCTCCCCTTCAAAACAGTTTTGAAATCACATACACTGCTTATGTGTATGTTAAAGTTATGACGATGCTGCTCCTTTAACAAGGTTATGGTGTCCTTGGCTTTTTTTTCAGAAGGATTGTAAAAGACACAGACTCCAAAAAATCTGAGTTGAAGGGTTTAGGACCAGTTTGATTATAGCTAACAGATACTGCCTCAAGAAACAGACTTTCAAGTTTTTGAAAAAACACTTGTGCAATGAAAGGAGAGTGGCCAGTTCTCCAAGCTCAGCTTTTCTCTCATTTGGTTTGGTTTGGTTTGAGCACAGTAGAGTGGAAAAGACTGCTGGACCCAGAGAAGCAGGTCCAGGCTGACCCTCCCCCTCTCTGACCTTTCTCCTGTAAGTCCCTGTGTTTGATGTTACCTTTTGTGCCAACGGGTATTTATGGGGATTGTTGCAAGTATTGGGAACAGCATCATTAAGTTGGTATAGTCTGTTGGATTTTTGGAGAGGTTAAGTTATTCTATATTCTGTTCTCTTTTGTTTGTGTTTCATTCGGTAACCTTGTGAATAAATTCTGTTTTGTTTAAAACTAAGTGGTTTGACCAGCTGTATCCCTCCTGGAACATCCACATTTACACCTGCTTAAAACAACGAGCAACGTTAGGGTCTGGGCTACTTCCTTGAAATGTTTTGAGGGGGTCCAGCCTGGTCCATAACAAAGTATGGAATGTTTTCAGTGCAGCATATTGTCCTGTTTATTCCATGGTCATGATAATATTTCTCCATGACAACTCTACTACCTTTGAGCAGTTTTCAATAAAAATCAAAATCCATCCTTGATCTTAAGTTGCAGCTGAGGCTCAGCTAGCAGTAATTTTGCCTTAGGGTCAGAGGTTGTTGGTTCAGCAACCAAAGCCTTAAACTCAAAATTCTTTGCTGACAACCCAAATGAGATGTTAAAGTGGAGCCACATTTGCCTTCTAAGGCGGATCCCATAGAGCTCTCTCAAAAAGGAGCAGCACGCTAAAGTACCTATTCGAGACGGCTGAGGGAATCCCTGATGGACTTGACCTATGGCCTCTCTTGGTTCGTCCCGCAGATCATACTCTGTGATAGTCTGGAATATAAACCTCTTAAAAACAGTTTAGTTTAAATTATTACCTTTATTTATCAATGGTATCTATGTTATTACACAATAACATAGATACCTACAAGCCAGGTTTGAGCTAAGGTTCTAAAACAATGAGCAGAGTAGTGGCTCTTGCCCCTAAGAGCTCGCTCAGGCTACTCCCCTTATTGCTGCAAACAAACTGGCTTTATACAGAAATTGGTATTAAAATTACAAAAACACCACATGTCCTTCATCAGATAAGCAGCAATAAAATGGCAAAAGTTTGCAGAGGAAGAGAAACGCATTGACAGGTGTGTGTACACTTGACTATTTAAGCTACATGCACATCAAAGTGGGAAACCTTGATCTAGCCAGGCCCAAATGGCTGATTGCTTTGGCGAGATAACCTTCCCTTTTAACAGTACATCATAACGAAGGATTAGTCTAAACTATGTGGAAAGGTCATGGGGTCACCTCGCTCAGCTAACATGTCCAGTATCATTGTCCTACAAAATGGCTGTTTCTTTTAAAATCATCTTAGATTCCCAGAATGCAACTTAAATTCATAACATTCCCAAATCTCGAACTCAGGAAACAATACACACGTTCAATCCATAACAAGCCAGTGTTCACTCAAATCGGACCATAAAGGGTTAATCCTTCCACCAGCTTCCATCCTGTCTGTCTGTCTCTCGGTGTGTTTGAACCCTTCAGTTAGTGAACATAATTTACAGAAGAATGTTTTTCTCTCTCTCACTCACACATGAACATCGTCCAACTTTCAGCCTTTGTGTTTTCCTAGCCTGTAAGGGTAGTGAGACATTCACTTCCCAGAACAGTCAAGATGAGGGAGCTGAGCTTCATAAATTCAAATCTGCTCAGTGTGGTATACATGAAAATGTATCAGTATTGTTCCATTAAGTGCATATTCCACTCAGCTTATTAAATTACAAGTTCTTTTCCTATTGAGTATGAGTTTTGTTAAGAGTCTTCGATACAAACCAGCAATTTAATCCGACATCCCACTGTGAAATATGCAGGCCTCCAGTGTTAGAAGGAAGTAGTGCCACACATTCCACAAATGAACAAATATTATCACCCTATTTACACCAATCCAGTGACACTAAGAACATATGTCCCTAATTCTTCTGCACAATAGAACAGGCACCCCACCCCGTGGCTGAGCGCTTTCCAGCATCTCCTTAGCAGATGTAAGGCTACCACCTTTCTCAAGTGGAGTCTGGGGTAATCTCCTAAATCAACATCGCAAAAACAGTTTATTTTGTCATGTTAACTTGCCATTTGTAGAACCTTGCTGTGCCCAAAATGGCTGCTGTGTTTTTGACATTATAATAGTGACTACATTTCAAAATCATTGTTGAGGTGCTTTGAAACATCCTGTGGTCATGAAAGATGCAGCATATGTGCATGCAGGCCATTATTTCTTAATTTTCCCCACTCTCATGTAAACAATACAGACTGCCTGCATGTCTCTCAGAGGGGAAGGGGAGCATGAAATCCTTTCATTCACGTGACTGATGACAGCCCTGGGGATGCTCAGACAGTTTATGCATCAAGTGCTGCCAGCTGAGGCATAGCTGGGGTAAAGCTGAAGCGTTCAAGCAATCTGAATGAGAAATTATGTTCCAGCTCAGTGGAGGAAATAAGGCAGCTCCATGTAACATCTGTGTTTACAATTTAGTCAGTCAACCTTCATGATTTATTTCTCAGCACTCCCAATATACCTGGGTCTCCACAGCCTGCTACAATTCTTTCCTAACCCATTGGTGACTTCTCATCTGTAACATTTTGTTCCTTTCTGAAACGAATTATCCAGGTTGTATTCTTTTCCCTTAGAACTGTTCTATGGCTACAACATACAGATACACATTCATAGCTTTCAGTGTACTTAGTAGAATCTAAACAATATGTTGTGGAGGTGAGTAAAATTTATAGGGTAGATTGGATTATGGATGAACATCGGAATCAATTCCAGCAAACAGTGTTTTGTGTGTACTTGGTTTAAAAATTAACTAGCAATTCTGGATGAGTAACAAATTAGCACAAAGGCTTTTGTTCAATGAAAAGTCAAGCACTTAACAGTCAGGGAACAACAGGGAATTCAATAATTAGGAAGGCCAATTCTTCCCACGTTAGGTTCTCTGGCCAGAAAGACCCTATAAATCGCCCATGGCAGCCATCAACCTCTTATGCTCCAACCCTACCAGAATAATCGAGTTTAGATGCCACAAATCAGCCACCAAAAAGGAATGTGCCGTGTAATTTTAAAACCTAGTGAAGTGCTGCTTTTGTGTATACTGTATCATGATTACTTAATATTTGCTTGGCTGGCGCTCTATGTTTTGATCACTCCATCTGAAGATGAACTTCTACATCTTGTTTTCTTGTTTTTTTTTTTCCCTGAAGGCAAGTCCGACCCATAGTGCCATGACCTCCACCATGGTAGGGCAAGGAGACAAGGTAAATCCACTCCAATTGGAAAGAGGATAAAAGCCCATTTTGTTGCCACCAATCTCATCCATACTCACTGTCCAGCCTACTGGCTCTTTGCCATGACAATGTGCAATTTTACATATATGTCATAATGTATAGTGATGGCAGAAGCTTCAATTTCCTTCAATCACATGATTGATGAGGAATCTCTCTTAGCCTTGTCACCTGTCATTGGCACACAGTCACAGAGATGTACAGCATAGAAACAGACTCTTCAGTCCAACTCATCCATGTCAACCAGATATCCTAAATTAATCTAGTCCTTTTTTTTTGCAAGGTTTGTAGCTCAGGTTGAGGTTTGCTCGCTGAGCTGTAGGTTTGATATCCAGACGTTTCATTACCTGGCTAGGTAACATCATCAGTAGCGACCTCCAAGTGAAGCGGAAGCTGTTGTCTCCTGCTTTCTATTTATATGTTTGTTCTGGATGGGGTCCCTAGGGTTTGTGGTGATGTCATTTCCTGTTCGTTTTCTGAGGGGTTGATAGATCTCGATACCATCTATGTGTTTGTTTATGGCGTTGTGGTTGGAGTGCCAGGCCTCTAGGAATTCTCTGGCGTTTTGTCCATGGGTTGTATTGGGTCTTTTAAGTTTGTTAGTTTTTGTTTGAGTGTTGGTGGGTTTGTATGCTACTAAGATTCCAAGGGGTCTCAGTAGTCTGGCAGACATGCCAGAGAATTCCTAGAGGCCTGGCACTCCAACCACAACGCCATAAACAAACACATAGATCTAGATACCATCTATCAACCCCTCAGAAAACGAACAGAAAATGTCATCACCACAAACCCCAGGAACCCCATCCAGAACAAACATATAAATAGAACGCAGGAGACAACAGCTTCGCTTCACTTGGAGGTCGCCACTGATGATGTTACCTAGCCAGGTAATGAAACGTCTGGATATCAAACCTACAGCTCAGTGAGCAAACCTACACCCTAATCTAGTCCCATTTGCAAGCATTTGGCCCATTTCCCTCTAAACCCTTCCTATTCATATACCCATCCAGGTGCCTTTTAAATGTTGCAATTGTACCAGCCTCCACCACTTCCTCTGGCAGCTCATTCCTTAGATATACCAACCTTTGCGTGAAAAGGTTGCCCCTCAGGTCCCTTCTAAATCTTTCCCCTCTCACCCTAAAGCTATGCTCTCCAGTTCTGGGCTCCCCCACCACAGAGAAAAGACCTTGTCTATTTATCCTATCCATGCCCCTCATAATTTTATAAACCTCAATAAGGTCACCTCCCAGTGTCTGATGCTCTAGGGAAAACAGCCCCAGTCAATCCTCTCCTTATAGCTCAAACCCTCCAACCCTGGCAACTTCCTTGTAAATCTTTTCTGAACTCTTTCAAGTTACACAGCAGCCTTCCTGTAGCAGGGAGACCAGAATTGCACACAATATTCCAAAAGTGGCCTAACCAATGTCCGGCACAGCCACAACATGACCTCCTAACTCCTGTAATCAATACTCTGACTGATAAAGGAAAACATACTAAAAAACCATGCACTTATCTGCTCCTCTGCTGTGAGCTCTCCCACACACGTTCTTCCAAGGTCAGCTGTGAATTTCAGTGCATGTGTCAGAAGAATATGAAGGCTGATATTCAACCTGTTTATCTGTAATTTGAATGCATTTGCTTTAGCCATTAAACTCTGGAATGGGACTGGAACCCAGAATTTCTGACTTAAAGGCAGGGATGCTACCCACTGCACCATACGACCTCCCTAACTTCTAGCTATCTGTTCTAAATTTAACTTTTTAACAGACCCATTGTCCAACTATAAAATCAGCCTTTCGATGTTTCTTTCCAGATTGAAATCCAAGCTTCTACAGCCTTCTCTCATAACCCAGACATTCGATGATACAAATGAACATTCTATAACCAGTCACTCCCTTGTTTCTCAGTGAGTAGAATTGAGCACAGTATTCAAGGTGTGGTCTGACCAGATCTCCACACAATTTGCTAATGACTTTTGCTGACTTCTATTCTACAATTTTGGTTTTAGGGCTCAATATTATATTTCCAGTGGAGCACAGCAGGCCAAAATAATGAACAGAAATTTGAAAATGATAATATGTTGAGCTGTAAGAAAGGTTATTTCCTCTGTTTGTGGAGTCAGTGGCACAGGTTAAACCTGCCAGTGAGGTAAGGGAGCAGAATCATTTGGAAAAATATCTTCACTCAAAGAATTGTTCCAACAATGAATGTTTTGCGGATCAATGGTGCTGGAAGAGCACAGCAGTTCAGGCAGCATCCGAGAATGTTTTGCGACAGGAAGTGACTGAGACAGAGAGCACAGTATCTTTTAATAGAAAGTCAAATAAACATTTGAAACAGGACAACAGAGACAAAGCAATGCAGTGAGATTAGCTTGGAAATGCTGTCGAAAAGAATCAGCATAAGCACAATGGGCTAAATAGACTGTGCAAACCTTCGTGGATCCTGAGTTAGGGAAACCATAAAATATTATGTCCTAGCTCTACATACAGCTGAATAATTTCTGCCTCCTGGCTAGGGAGGAATAAACCAAGGTTGCTTTGAGTCCTGATATTGTCTTTTTAAAACAGATAAACTGACTTTGCTGACATACTCCTGCAAGATGAACTTTCCAGACAGTGCCTTCAGGAGACAAGAACTTTTATTTTAAAGAATAAACACGAAGACAAAGTTGAAAAACATGACAGCCCATCACTATCTTCTCAAGGGCAACTAGGAACGGACAATAAATGCTGGCCCAACCAGCAAACCCCAGCATCCCATGAATGAACATGATCAAAAAGTGTTATTTGTATTGCTCTGGAAATTAAGTGAATTCGATTGAATTCACCTCAGATGTTTGGGGAAGAATAAAGGTGTGTTGAAGAATTTTGTTAATAAAACAGTTTCAAATACCAAAGTCATGTTTTAACACCTCACCCATGAAATACGTTCTACTTGTAAATCCGGAGCCTGATCCCCACTTGGAACAAGTAACACAGGAGACACAAAACCTTTGTGAATGGCCTGAGGTCACCTCATCTGATGATAGTTCGATCGCAGCACGATCTAATTGAAGTATTCATTATAAGAACCAATTTTGACATGTTTTAGTAAAGTTACTTTTATTCTTTAAAAATATGTCACTATAATTAGTGGGCGTTGTGGGCGGCACGGTGGGCAACAGGGGTTAGCACTGCTGCCTCACAGCGCCAGAGACCCGGGTTCAATTCCAGCCTCTGGCGACTCTCTGTGTGGAGTTTGCACATTCTCTCCGTGTCTGTGTGGGTTTCCTTCGGGTGCTCCGGTTTCCTCCCACAGTCCAGACAAAATGCGCAGGTCAGGTGAATGGGCCATGGTAAATTGTCCATAGTGTTAGGTGAAGGGGTAAATGTAGGGGAATGGGGTCTGGGTGGGTTACGCTTCGGAGGGTCGGTGTGGACTTGTTGGGCTGAAGGGCCTGTTTCCACACTGTAATGTAATCTAATCATAACTATTTAAGTCACTCGAAAATCAAACCGCGCCTTTTACCTCTCTGATGATGATCATCATATTTTCGTCGTCGGACATTTCTCTCGACATGATCCTTCGCCGGGAATTGCCCGGGGTCCCCATCATTCCGCCTCTATACTAAACCTCCTGTTGCTTTTCGAAGATAAATTGATCAAAGAGTTCTTCAGGACGCCAGAGGCTTTGGAGAAACTCTCCACTGAGGAGATTTACTTGGCGCGCAGTCCGGTCAGATCCATGCCTTCATTCACTACAACGTACAGCATTTCCCGTCTCTGGCCCGATTATGCCTATTTAAATAACGAAAACAGTGACTTTAAAAGGCTCCTCGCGCAGCCACTCGAAAGGTATTTCAGGATTGCAACAGTACCAGCAGTCACGCCTGCAACTAGGCAGGCATTTGGGTCCTAGCGCACGGAGTTTTAAAGACAGTTGGCCCCATATAATTTTTGAAAAAATACTTGCAGATTTTTGTCTAGAAATTTGAATGGGAGAGCCAGAAGGAGGTTGCAAAACTGATTTTGCAACCCCTAGCTACACACACCCCCGCTCCCAAAATAAAACAGAGTTACAGTTCTTTCCTTCTCCAAAAGGAAGGATGCGAGTCTTGACATGCCTTTGCAGAGTTCGGCAATAGGCAATCCAATAGAAATTATAACTAAAGGTAAAATTACAACAAGTCAAAACTAAACTTACAAAACTACATTAGCACGCCTGAAAGTATGCAGCTGTCATAAACAAGATGTACAATAATTAACGTGGGAACAGGAAAGTCGTAATTTAGCTACTCAAACCATGATTCAACTAGAGTCAAAAACTATGACATTGGAAAAGTACAGGTCAGGCAGCACGCGAGGCGCTGGAAAGTCGACGTTTCGGGCATAAGTCCTTCATCAGGATTCAACTAGATCATGGAATGACCTCAACTCCATTTAACTCCGCATTCCTTAGTATCTCAAAAATCCTCTCCGCCTTGTAAACGCTAATCCCAAGTATTTCAGGGGACGATGGTTTAGGTGTACAGAAGCTCTGATCTGACGCAACTGGAGTATTCATTCACATTTGAGATACCAAACTTAAAGGAACAAAATGTTACAAGAAACTGGTTTGTATCGTCCTGTCTAAAAGAATTAGAGGTGACCTGGTTGAAGTGTTCTAAAAGGATTGAATAGGTTAAATATATATAAACTACTTCCACAAGGAGGATAATTTTAGAATCTTAAAAAAGGTAGCTCAGGTGGGAAGGTAGGAAGCATATTCAAGTTTGTAGAAATTTGGAAACGGAAATGCGAGGGACTTAATGTTTAACCATGTGTGATTACAATGTTAATAATTACTCCAGTTGTATCCATAATATTTACTAGAAACTGACTGTCTACAAAAATATTTTAGACAACAGGAAAGGATGGGGGGAAAAAAATGTAAGGACATCTTTCAGATTGAAAAATTGTTTTTACAAATACCATGATGTACCCAAAAACAATACTAAAAACTTTCCTGCATACCTGGCACATTATAAAGCAACTCTAGCAATCCACTCAGATGTACAAAATCCCATATATCCAAACTTAATGCAATATCAGCAATACAGGAATGAATCTGGAATGTTATGACTTTAGGAATCTCAACACCAATCCTGAGCATATTGGATTCACACCCAAAGAGATAGAAACATGGAAAATAGAAGTAGGCTGTTTAGTATATCTAGCTCCGTATCCTGTTTGCATTCTTATAACTACAGCAGAAGAGGAGGAAAACAAATGGAATTTTACATTTATAGCAAAAAAAAGGGTGTAAAGTTGGGAAGCTTTGCTAAGTTATACAAGACCACATCGTGGAGTATTGCATATAAAACTTTGGGGAAAGGAGAAAGTGGTAGAGAAAGAGGAGGAAGGGGGATAAAGAATTGCATTGGAGACCATTAAGATAGATATCTATATCTAAAAACATGCTTAAAAAAGGGAATTAACAGTAGACTTAAAGGGACACGTGAGGCAATCTAGACTGAGAATGAGATTCAGTATTAGGATCGGGTAACAGATTTAACAGTCAGATGTTCAGCACTGAAACAGACCCTTTGGTCCAACTTGTCTATGCCAACTAGATATCCAACTGCCAGCACCTGACCCATATCCCTACAAACCCTTCCTATTCAGGTGCCTTAAGTGTTTCAATTGTCCTAGCCTCCACTTCCTCTAGCAGCTCATTCCATACACGTACCATCCTCTGAAAAAGTTACCCCTTAGGTCCCTTTTATATATCTTTCCCCTCACCCTAAACCTATGCCCTCTGGACACTCCCACCCCAGGAAAAGACTATTTATCCTATCCATGCCCCTCACATTTATATAAAACTTCCAAGGTCACCCCTCAGCCTCCAATTCTCCAGGGAAAACTACCCCAGCCTACATGAAAAAGGAATTACTCAAGGTTTGGAATCTGGAATTCACTGAGTGAGATGCTAGGATGAGTAAATTGGAGATGGAGTATAGGTTAATTTGTAATGGTTGAAGGGTTATGGAGAACAGACAGGAAAGTAGAGTTGAAGCAGAGAAGAGATCAACTATGATCATATTAAATGACATAAAAGGCTCAAGGGGCTGAATTACCTAACCTATGTCTAAACAGTAGGAGTATGTTTAAACCTAGCAACCAATTCTCCTTGAAAACATTCAATGTTTTGGCCTCAACTGCAGCAGAAAATATTATAGGCTCAATTCTGAGTGAAGACATTTTTCATCAGGCCTAAATTGCCCACCCCATATTCTTAAACTGTGATCCCCTGATCCAGACTGGAGTCATCAGGAAAATCCTTCCACTTAATCTAATCCTGTTTGGAAATTTATAGGTTTGAGATCACCTTATGCTTTAAACTCCAAATGAACAATTCCTGGGATGGAGGACTAATCTGGTCAGCCTCCACTACACTCCCATCATCAGAACATCCTTCCTCAGACCAAAACTGTTCAGAACACTAGATGTGTTCTCACCAAGGCCCTGCACAATTTCAGCAAGACATCTGTGGTGCTGTATTCTAATCCTCACTATGAAGAGCAACATACCATATAATCTGCCTTTTTGCTACTAGAAAGCTCAAATTTAATCCAGATTATACTATCTGCCCACTCAAACTTGTCTAAATCATACCGACCCATCTCTGCATTGTCCTCCCAGTTCACCATCCCACAGCGACTGTGGAGTTTGCACGTTCTCCCTGTGTCTACGTGGGTTTCCTCCAGGTGCTCCGGTTTCCTCCCACAGTCCAAAGATATGCAGGTCAGGTGAATTGGCCATGCTAAATTGCCTGTAGTGAGAGGTAAGGGGTAAATGTATGTAGGGGTATGGGTGGGTTACGCTTCGGCAGGGCGGTGTGGACTTGTTGGGCCGAAGGGCCTGTTTCCACACTAAGTAATTTAAAATCTAATCTAACTGTCATCTGCAAAAGATGGAGATATTACCTTTAATTCCTTTAAGAGGATAAGGTTACATATATAATCCCACACCCAACATAATAGCAAACATCAATCCCATAGTATTCCACTATGGAGTCACTGCCCACCACTCAAGACTAATTTATGCCTAATGCTTCCTGTCTGCCAACCAGTTCTATCATTTCAGTACTTTCAATCCCATGCACTTTAATGGGAAGTCATTGCTAATCTTTAAAAGCTTTGAAAGATTAGCAAAGTCCAAGTAAACCACATCAACTTCTAATTACAGACTGGTTGGTCAAATGTTGTTTCATGAATGTAGACTCTTTCAACTGGGTTTTCCAAGTGCTCCATTAATGTTTTTGATAGACTCAACCAATTAGGCTAAGTGGTCTTGGAGCCCCAGCTATTAAATTGCTTTGGATACTTCTAGTCTTGAGTTTTATACCAAAGTAGTGATTAGGAGCCCAAATCCACCAGAAACTTCTGACCCAGAGGCAAAAAGCATTAAGTCAACCAAGCCAATATTGTGGTTCCATTAGGCACTAGAGAGATCAACATTCTACAGAACTCCAGAAACTTCAACTGTATTAAGCCAATGCATTAAAAAAAACTAGTTGAGCAACCAAAACAATGTAAAAGAGATGCCAAGATGGAATCATGAGATTACTAGTGGAATATAAACAGCAACTCAAAACTAGATAAGCCAACTGGCCTGTTAGTTACCTTGTCCTTGATTTTACACAACTGTTATTTAACTAATACCACCAGTTGAGAAAGTCCATATCTTTCCTTCAATAAAGTTGAAAATTGCAAAAACCAGTTTTAGCTAGTGCTTCCAAGCAAGCCTTGGAACTATCCAACTAACCTGGTTGCAATTAGCTTTGTCCACCACAGTCCAACACCAGCATCTCCACATCATGGCTTCCTTCACTAGTGGAGGCTCACCATGAAAGCTGATGGACTAGTCTAGGTCAAGAATGCATACATTTCCTTTTCTCAAACTCAGACTAATTGTATTTTAAACAAAAGATCTAAGCCAGTATTCAAAGTGCTCAAAACTCAGACAAATTAGTACAATTTCTGTCCTCCTTTCATGGTAGTTTTCTTCACTGCTTTAAATTTCTTGCCTCAAATTCTCTTCAAGTCAACTAAGACAGGACAACTACTTCAGTCACTGAAGCTAATAAAAATAAAAGGTTTGTTCTTGCAGGAACAGTTTGGCTATCAGCCTACATTAGGGGTCTGACTGGCAAATTCAGTTGTAATCAGGCAAAGCCATGTATTTGGACAAGATAGAGACTTAGTTGATCTTACATTTTCAGCACATTGCTCACTTTTACTTCACCTGCTGCAGCATTCTAGTGAAAATGCAACAAGAGCAGCAGCACAACTTCCAGCTACCTAGACATTTTCCTAATCCGAAACTGCTGGTTTCTCCATGTCAAATTAGGTGCTATTTGAACTGGTCACTTGCTTTCAAAACAGCTGTTTGGCCATTCTAACCTTTATATGCTATAAAAGCTTTTGCCTACTAGTTACCACTCCTTTACAACATTAGAATGGAAGCACTCATTTATTCCTCCAGCCCAGATCTGGAATATTAAACTCCATACCAAGT
The DNA here is from genome assembly GCF_004010195.1 of Chiloscyllium plagiosum. Taxonomy (NCBI): domain Eukaryota; kingdom Metazoa; phylum Chordata; class Chondrichthyes; order Orectolobiformes; family Hemiscylliidae; genus Chiloscyllium; species Chiloscyllium plagiosum. Next base: position 7,009,965 of record NC_057752.1, read on the forward strand.
GGAAAGGGACAAGTTGCTGCTGGCCCTGCTGATCTTTCAGTACTATACACCAAAACAGGTCAGGTACAAAAGTAACAGGAAGTCCTGCTTATAGTAATGCTAGATATGCAGTTGGGTACTATCCAACTGTCCTTATATAGGAGAAAAAGATCTTCCAAAAAAAAAACCCACACACTGCAGCCACTTGAATTGCTCAAACATGTCACCATTCAAAAAACCTCTTGACACAGGACAAGTTAACACAACAACCAGTACAAGAGAACATGCAGAAAAAAGGGGCAAGGATAAAATGTTAATAATTTTCCTTGCTAAGTACCAAATTTAAAAGAGGTAATATTTAACTCAATACACCAAGATTTTTAGGTCAGTCATCCATTGCTTGCTGTTTGAAGCCATACTGGGAGCATTTTGGCTGTTGCATTTGCTAGAGATACAAGGCTGCATTTGGGATATCCAGAGGTCAAAATGCAAATTCAAGTGTAAACAAGCTGAAATACACAGATTTAACAGATACAACCCTAAATCAGGGTTGAAGTAGTTAACCTGAAAATTTCAGTGCATTTTATTCACTAGCATTACAAGAGTGCTATGACTCAGGACCAGAAAATGCAAAAGTTGAGCCAGGGAAGTAATCAGTTGGGAGGGGCCATTTTGGTTGGATTAAAACAAACTGCATGTAGATTGCAAAATTAAGAACATAGGCTCTGGAAATTGAGTGGTTGACACTCAGATGCAAGTGTTTTTTCCTAAAAGGTTGGTGTTAAGGTATATTAAGTGAATGCTTGCAGAATAAAATGGCTTGGATTTCTCCCATCAAGCTTTAGTCAAAAAAGTGACTAAATATAATAGTGCAATAGTTTAGTAAAAAAGACAGACCAATAGCTTCAAGGCCTAGTGACTTCAGTATAGAGATTTGACTGCTGATCTGGGGAAAAAAGTTATCACAGACAAGAGAAGTCAAACCTCTTGGAATAACTAGGGATATGTACAGGTGGTGCCTCAGTTAAGTTATTCATAGTTATTCCAACTACCCAAACAGTAGTGAGTTTGAAATACAGTAGGGCTGGAATCACATGCAGGTCATACAGGGAAGGATAACTGGTTTCCTTCCTCTAATACACGTTGTTGACAATAGTCACGTGGTTACTGTATTTTTAAAATGTGGGATTAAAGTTTTAAATCTGCCATGGTGTTTCAAACCCATGCTCAGGATATTTGACTTCTATTCCAGAACCCCAGTGAGCTTACAACATCAGCACCCCACAAAAAAATTGATACATTAAAAGTAGAGATGTAGTCCCTCATGTTTCCTCAAATGAAATGCAAATTGCTATTAGTGTATGACAATTCATCATAGCACAAGGTCTTTAATATAGGAGTTACATTAAATACATTGGTGAATCAGAATGAATTCCATTACCATGAATTAGTTGCAACATAAGCTTTAATAAAGCCTGGCTTAATTACAAAATATAATGACATTTTAGAAGAGACTGTTGCATCTATTCACAAGCAGTTTCTTGGCACCAAAATTTAACTTTACAGATCCTGCAGAGAACAATTGAAAAAAATAGGTTGCCCACAATCACATCCTGTTCACTTCCAATTGAAGACAAATATTGCATTACATGTACCAAGTAATTCACAACTGTACATACCCAAATATTTCACCCAGCTTCAACTCAGACAAGCTATTCAGCCACAGGAACTAGATCTGTGCTAAAGCAATGTACAGAGGGAAAATTTGGCAATCAGGCATTTAGTTTACAATTTAAAGTTTTGGAAAGAACAATCTTGCAATAACTATACACATTGTAGGCTCAAACATGAACTTGAGATGTCATATTTGTACCTGGAAATCAACTGCCATGGGAAGACCCAATTCTGTGTCAAGAGGTCAGATGTGACAAATTCAGTGCATGATTTATACATAATGTGGATGACAAGGCACCAGACTACATGAAATGCAAAAAACAGTAACAGTAAAGTGCATTGAAAAGAGAATTCCTATGCAAAGCCCATTCATACTCTACAGTGGCAGATCTAAAAAGTGCACTAAAAATTAAGATGCATTCTATTTGCCAGTAGTCAAAGAAACACCCAGTCTCATGACAAAAACTGAAAAAATCTATTATGGACCAATCTGACAGGCTGATATGGTATCATTGTTATGAACTGCTTAAAATCAGATTTCAATTGTTTAGAAGATAGAGATTTAAATCCAGAAGATAGAGCACATTTAAAAATTGCTCAGGTGAATCAGACAATGAAGCAGCATCTTTCAACCTGCCCCTGTCCTAAAAACAGCATTGAGGTCAATGACCTAAGTAGGCAGTCACTTGCAGTACAAGAAATTCTTTGTCATCTAGATTCAGGAGATCATGACTACTGTCATAGCCTGTTAATTCATTGAGGGGACCTTGCACAAACCAGAAGAAAATAAATTGATGTCCAAGGCTGAATATCTTGAGGAAACAAGTGTTTAACTGGGGGAGAAAAAAAGTGACAAAGTAAACTTCAAGGTTTTTTTTAAAAAAACTTCAGAAGCTGGTGCATTCTACTAGAGAATCAACCTTATGTTCAAGTTTTGCAGTCAAAAGCGGAATGCAATATTGGAAGGCGGCTCACAGTCATGTCAGTTTAAGTTTTATCCACAAACCCACCCTCTCCAAAAAGAGAAAGTAACAACCCACTTCCAAATGAAGCTGGACGAAATAGTAGAGCATCTAACTCATGGTAGAAACTGGCAATACAGATGTCAACTTGCACCAGAAAACAAAGTGGGGAAGTTAAAAGTGCTCAGCAAGTATTATATATATATATCCTATTGCAGGAACCTGAACAAATTGGGAGCAAGGAGTTTTGGCCAAGTTATTCAGGATGTGTAGTGGTTAGTTTTCAAAACCTTGCTCAATCTTGCCAATATTCATAGCTAGCTTATTTATTGCACTCAACTTTAGATCACCCAGGAGCAAAAAGTATACAGTACTACTGCAGCCCATGTCAACAGGACTATTATGAAACTGCATTCCTCACTAGATTGTTTAACTTTACTGTACCATTATCCCCAAGCCTGCATGTGCTATTTGATTCCCAATTTCAAAAAAGTGGGCATTGCCATGAGATCTATACAATTTATAAAAAAGTTAAACCCAATAGTTGTACAAACTAAAAAGCCAACTTGGCTATTTAAAACAGCACCCACTGCTTAAAACATGGTAAATTTCAAAGTGTACTGCCTAGAGTTCAGAGTCCTATCACAGCTATTTACCAGTGTAGGTTTAGTTACTATCTTAGCTGTTAGATTGCTTACCCTAGGGTGGGCACAACTGTTTAGTGCAGGATCTTTGATTTGTAGTTTTAATCCTAGAGGCCCAATTCCTACATACTAAGTGACAAAGGCTTCCCTGCCAAGGTTAAACAATGCAAACACTGACATGCAGTTTCAACATAAGGGCAAACATTGACAATTAGAGGATACAGTTTGCAAATCAGCACAAGCTGCAAAGTTAGAACAATCTGAATAGAGTTCCAAATTATCTACAAGTCTTGTTTAAAAAAGCTTTGAATAACTGGTATTCTATGAAACAGAGTGCATTCATATAGCAATAACATTAAAAAAAGGAAGGTGATTAAGTTGATTTTACATCTCTAGTAAAAATAAAGATGGTGTTAAGTCAAATCCCACATCCATTCTGCAGGTACTTTTACTGAAGCATTGCAAGAGGCATGGATGTAGAGATTTCATTTCAACTTGTTATTGAATGTGCAGTTGTCAACTTGGAGCAAGCTCCCTTCATGGTTTGCTTAGTTGCTACAACACTGGCTCTTGTTCTGCTGAGACTGTTCATGGAGATCCACACCTCTGTTACGGCCGGTGGTTCCACTGGCATTCTGAAGTTCGGTCTTTGGCAGCTTCTTGGCTGGAAGATAAAGATATGTGTAATGGTGCTCCTTGTGACATAGGCTGATAAACAACCTTTGAAAAAAGCAGCTTAAAAATCAATTTGAAACCATTTCCAAGATCCAATTTAAAAAAGGGAATATTCAGCTGGAACTGGAGAATTTAAGTTAGAAAGCCAGACATCTCAGTCCCATGTATCAAGTGACTACCACTTTCTATAGAGTGTTGTTAGAAGAGTTTGCTTGTGGAAATTAGGGGTTCAAAATTAGTTGGTTGAACTGCAGAACAGTCTAAACCTAGACATTTAAACTTTCCACAGGAGTTAAGCATGTATAAATGGCAATCACAGGCAAAAGTCAAGTGACTCAAACTGGACTGCCAAAACAATCTTTGAAGCCAGCAACTCATTTGCGCAATGGCAATTCTCACCTTGAAGCAGAGACTGGAGGTGTGGAGTTGTAGGATACATTTAGAAATATTTAAAAACAACCTCTGTTCTGCCTGAAACTTAACTGCTAGCAGCCTGGGTGGATTAAAACCCAAAAATGCTTGCATTTACATAGCGCCTCATCACATCTGTAGGGCATTGCCAAGCACTTTGCAACCAAGTAATTTTGTAGTGCACTTATGCAGCCAAATGCAGCAGCTAATTTGCGCTTGAGGTACCACAAACAGCAAGTAGAAAGACTGACCAGTTGATGTTGGTAGGGGTGTCAATTACACACCAACGATCCCCATTTTTGAATGCCACAAGATATGTACACTTTGGCTCACAAACCATCTGAAAAGACTATGTAGCAGTACTTGATACTATATAGATGTAAACAGCACAAGTTGTACAAGAGGTCCAGATAAAAAAAGGTTAATGAAACCATTAAAAAAGAATGCTGCCAGATTGTGCCAAGCTATTTGTAACTTGAAGGACCATATGAATTAAAGTGATGCAACTCATCCTGCCTATTTCAAGTGCTATGGGATATGGCATTCTACAAGTTCTAACTTTACTAAGGGCTTTACACAGTTTTGGATACAAGCTATCCCTCACTTAAAATGGACTTTTTCCACACTAATTGGAACTACAAAATACTAAAGCTACACCAGTTTAAGTCTAGGAAAGACAAACCAGAAAGTGTGCACCAACTAAAGTCACCATACCTGGAAAAAGGAGTAGACATTTCAAGTTGCCAATGCATACAGAAGTTAGTCTACACAAACACCACATGCTTATTTTAGGCAGCTAAAGTAAATAGGATTGCTCTTTTATAAGATGGTGGGGATTGTTCTCCCTCAACTACTCAATTTCAGCAATTCTTTAAAAAAAAATCACTAACATCTTATGTATTAAAAAAGTTCAAAGAATCAAGTTATCCCTCTCGATTGTTTCCCAGTTACCTGGATTATCTGCTGGAGGACTTATATTCCTGATAGTGTGGAAACAGGTCATTTGGCCCAACAAGTCCACATTCCTCCCAAGAGCAACCCACCCAGATCCATTTCCCTCTGACTAAATGCACCTAACACATTGTGGGCAATTTATCATTCCCAATTCACCTGACCTGCACATCTTTGCACTGTGGGAGGAGGAAATTAGTACCTGGAGGAAACCCATGCAGACATGGAGAACATCTGGAGTTTGCAGTTGGAGATTAGAATCAAACCAGGTCTCTGGTGCTATGAGGCAACAGTGCTAACCACTGAGCCATGTGCCACCCTACTTCTTCCTACTCAAAGTTCACTTCAGCACAATTCAGATGTTACAAGTCTTACCTATTGCCAAAAATAGGTCATTAACATTCATTGCTGTTTTGGCAGATGTCTCCATGAACAACAAACTATTATCATCTGCATATCCTTGTGCTTCCTGTTGAAAAAGCAAAAATGGTGGCGGTGATGTTTGCTGTGACCTTATAGACCTACAAAGAATATTTTCTCACTAATAAAAACCCACCTCATATTCCACCATCCTTTTATTAGCCAGATCAGCTTTGTTTCCTGACAGGGCTATAACTATATTGGGACTTGCTTGTCGCTGCAACTCTTTTACCCATGTCTTTGCTCTTGCAAAGGTCTCCTGAAACAAGATACATGTTTGATGCAAACAATTTAAACAGGTTAGATTCATTTCTGCATTCCAAGTTGTATTATAAGCAAGTCTAGGAAAGGGGTAGGCAAAGAATAAATTGTTGGTTACTTTTATTAAAATTCATTATGCTTAAAATGTTCAATATTACCATATGAAAAGTTACTCTACAGACTTGCAAAAACAGTAAAATTTGAAGTATGACCAAAGTACTCCACTGCAATTTTTCATCCAATGAAAGGAAACAAGCCAAAACTACAGTTGCTGGCTCCCTCCAGAGAGCAGCTTATTCCTCCTTTAAGAGAAGAAGTGTTTGAGCAAAGGTCTGATGCTTTCATTCTTAAAGTACACTACATTAAGTGTCTCTAAAAGCAGACCAGAGGGACATGACAGTTTAAAGCTAATTTAAAAATTTGTTCTAGTCAAAGATGAATATACACAAAATAAAAGCACCAATTCTGAAATTACTCCAGTTTGGAAGCAGTTAAAAATTTATGAAACTCTCCACAAACTGCAGTCAACTTGTGCTTCAGCTCCAGGTAGAGATCAACTCTGGATTGGTCATTAGGTCTTGAAGATGTGAACTTGCAATTAAAAAAAGTTCAGTTCATATGGGTTGAAGTATTTTTAATTGCATAAATTTAGCAGCTTTCAGGAATGTGCTGTTTTACTAGTTATGTGCATTGTAAGACAGAAAGCAGAAGCCCCAAGGTATCCTTGGGTCTTCTCCAATGCAAGAGAGAGTGCACTAAAGGAACATTGGCTTGAATTGAAACTCAAAATTAATTTCTATAACAAAAATGAAAGGTGAAATGTTCCAATAACAGTGATTAGAGAATTACTTTGATGAAAAATTCCCTAGCCTAGTTTCAGCTCAAGCTGGAGAAGAGATAGGACTAGCTCCAAAAAAAAAGGTGTCAAAAAAGGTATCCCATGAACAAGGACAATAACTAAATCACATTTCATCAGTAGCTCAAACCTGATTGGTGATGTCATAAACCACAATGGCAGCTTGAGCACCTCTGTAGTACATGGGAGCTAAACTGTGATACCGCTCCTGTCCAGCAGTGTCCCAGATCTCAAACTTTACTGTTGTATCATCCAAGCAGACGGATTGTGTCAGAAATGCAGCTATTTAAAAAAAAACAACAGTGTCAGGGCATTGCATTCAAAAATAAAAACTAAGTATTGAGGCTTTCAAGCAAAGGTTAAGACAGCAGACAGGCAGGCATAATTGAAATTTAAAAGAGGTTACTTTAAAAACAGTTGAGGAAACAAAAAAATTTTGGTAAGAAACGTCAGAGTTAAATAGATATTTTGCACCAGTCTTTATGGTGGCAGATTGTGAATGTTGATTACTGAAGAATAAGGGAGTAGGAATGAGGTGTACTATAGTATTAGACAAACTAATGGGACTAAAAAGGCAGACAAGTCACTTTGCTCTGATTGCAGGATCTGCAGATCCTGCAGAGGTAGCACCAAAATAGTGAATGCATTAGTTCTAATTTTTGAAAAATTAGAATTCTAGGGAAGTGCCAGATTTTTGGAAAACTGCTAATGTGATACCCCTGTTCAGAGGGGAGGGTGGAAGCAAAAAGTAGGTAACTACAAGCTGATTAGCTTTGTTAAGTACAGAATTAAATTAAAAGGAAGCAATAGATTTAGAAGATCAGTGTAAATCAAGCAGTTAACATGGCTCCATAAAAATGGGAAATAGTGTCTGACTAATTTCTTGGAGTGGAGGAAGACTCACTGCATAAAAGGGAACCAATAGATGTGCTGTATTGGACTTGAGGTGCTTGATAAAGGCACCTCAAAATGAGTCATAAGAGCCCACTATTGGGGGGGGGGGGGGGTGTCATATATTGACATGTATAGAGAATTGGCTCATGGGAAAAGTGGGGTAAAGGGTTCTTTTTCAGGTTGGCAAAGAATGATTATGGGTTTCACAGGGATCAATGCTGGATAGCAACTGTTTGCAATATTTAAATACTGAGACAAGTTTAGTGGAAAGGAGGTGGAGGGGTGAAAATTCAAAAAAGCAGAAGGATATCAATGGGTTAAGTGGGCAAAAAAGTTGTCAGGAGTGGGTGGGAAAGTGTGAAGTTCTTCACTTTGAAGAATAGGTTACTGGAAGTTGCAAAGGTATTTGAGGATACTGGTGCACAAAACCAGCATAGGCGATCAGGAACACTGGCCCCTAGTTCTAGGGGGGTTGGAGTATGAAGTGCTAGTGAGACCGCATCTGAAGTACTGTCAGCAGTTTTGATCATTTCATTGGAGGCAGTTCAAAGTTCACTATGATCCCTGGTATGGAGGGATCATCTTAAAGGCTAAAAACAGGCTGGGACTACTTATTGGAGCTGAGAATTGAGTTTCTCATACTAAAACAGGATTCTTAAGAGCCTTGTCAAGGTAAGTGCTGAGAGGTTATTCCTCTTCATGGGAAAGTCTAGAGCTGGACAGCAGTCTCAGAACAAAGGGGTGTCAATTTAAGACGAGGAGGAGGAATTTGAGGACTGACTCTTTGGAACTCCTAGCCAGACAGCTGTGGGGTGAAAAGTCCTTTGTGGCTTGAATGTGTGATTAGGTAGGGATAGGGGAATAAAGAGTTTTGTTACGGGGGAAAAAAGTTAGGAAAGTAGAATGAAGAATGCCACATCAGCCATGATCCTATTGAATGGTAGAGCAGAATCAAGGGGCTGAACAGTCTACTCCTGTTCTCCCTCCCCCAGAAGCAGAGCATAGACTGATTAAGTCACACACTTCTACACAGAAGCATCCCCAACCAAAGATTAGATTAGATTAGTTACAGTGTGGAAACAGGCCCTTCGGCCCAACAAGTCCACACCGCCCCGCCGAAGCGCAACCCACCCATACATTTACCCCTTACCTAACACTACGGGCAATTTGGCAGGGCCAATTCACCTGACCTGCACATCTTTGGACTGTGGGAGGAAACCGGAGCACCCGGAGGAAACCCACGCAGACACGGGGAGAATGTGCAAACTCCACACAGTCAGTCAGTCGCCTGAGTCGGGAATTGAACCCGGATCTCTGGCGCTGTGAGGCAGCAGTGCTAACCACTGTGTCGCCCAAAGCTGGAGACGTAGACGAGTTAAATTTGTTTTGTTGGTATTGGAGAATTGAAAAGTGTTGAATGACTCACACTGCCAGTGATTGAAACAGGATTATGCCAAGATGTGGCCAGGATGGAGAAAACTCCAGCAGATTGTCAGAACCACAGTTTGGTTTGTTGAGATTAACAGAGGTCAAAGAAATTCTGCTACAGCATGATGCTTCTCAGGGGCATCATCCATTGGTACATTAAAAAGTACTTACCACCAATTGTGCTTTCCTGGTATTCATGGAATTGTCCTTTAACAAAGCGTAGCACAAGACTGGATTTGCCCACAGCTGACTCCCCTAGTAATACAAGCTTAAATTGGCAGATTTTGCTGGTTTGGGACTGACCATTTGGCCTGGATACTCCCCTGCTGGCCATGGTCCTCAATAGTTGTAATAGAATCCTATTTAGGAGAGACAAGTTTGCCCACCAACTCAAGGGTAGGCACAACTTCCACTGCTTTGAATTATGCAACCTAAAAAAGTGAAAAAAATTGCTTTAAGTTTCACTTTATTTCTAGTGATTGCTCAAGTAGAAACAATTCAGTAGAAAACCAAACCACATGGAACAATTCATTTTGTATATTAAGTGAAATAACATAACCCAAGATACTTAAACCAAAAAAAAGTTGGGGAGTAATACAAGGCCTTTAAAACAAAAGTGTTTCTGGATGTCTGAAGGCAAATCGCTAAGAGAAAAAAAAGCACACGAAGATTAACATTCCAGGGATAGGAATTACAGAATGTTTTTAGAAAAGTGAAAAAAGTTAATGAGGAGTCACTGGCCAGATCAGCTTTTTTTGCCCATCCTAGACAGCAGTTAAGAATCAACCATACTGCTATGGTCTGGAATCATGTATAGGCCACGCAAAGATGGTAGTTTCTTTCCCTAAAGGAAAATCAGGGAAAAACCCATCCAGTTCCCTAATCAACAGTGGACAAATGGTCATTATTAAACCATTAATTCCAGTTTTAATTTAACTCAAATTCCACCATCTGCCATTGCCTGGGTCTCTGAGCTAATAGTCCAACAATAATATTGCTGGGGAGGTGCTGGCCTGGCAAAAATAGCTGTTGCCAAGATTAACATGACAATTACATTCAGCTATGCTTAAATCTTGGAAGATTTTTAAAAAGTTGTGCTAAGCTCGTGAAGTCAGGGCCCATACCAAATCAGACCAAGTTGGAAAGATTTATTTTCACAAGCAAATGCATGTGAAAACATTCTGTCAAAGGAAACTAAAATACAACAAAAATGTGTTAGTTGCTCACACCAAGTCACTGGGGAAAAAATGCATGATAGCACAACTATTTGAAGTGGAGGTGACATTTATAGGAAGGAATGTTACTATTTGACAAGTTAATTTTAATATCACAATATCTCCTTGGAAATCATCATTTCCCTCCTGGTGGCTTTAAATCTTAAATTTTCAGTCAGTGTTTATTTCACTGACTGCTCAATAGGACTACTGAATTTTTTTTAAAACTGCATCACTCTCCAAAGCCACATGGTTAACTAGAAGTGCAGTGACTATGAAGGAGCATCAATAGACATTTGACCAAAACAAATTAAAGTAGGCAGAAAAGGTAGATGACAAATATGTGGAACAACAATGCAAGGAACTGATTGTGAAAAATGTCAAAGCTTAGTCAGGAGTTGTCCTAGAATGCTAGTTTAAAGGTAAACCATTATACAGAGTAAGAGGTGGCCAGATTAGTTGGCAAGTTGACTGATGGGTAAAGAGGTTGCAATGAAGAGTGTGCTCATAAATGCTGATTGACAGGTAGAGCAAAGTAAAAACTCAACTTTGGACATTTTCTAAACAACTTGCTCAGATGTTTTACATGCCTCTGGAGCAGGTGGAACTTGAACCTGGGCCTCCTGACTCAGATAGGGATACTACCCCTGCACCACAAAAGCAGTCATTCTCTGCAGTGCATGTTTTATAGCAAATTGAAGACAAGGTTTAGTTAACTGAGCAATAATGTGTGGGGGTGGGAAGGAAGGAGAGAATTTAAAATTCCTGTCCACTAAGTCTCACCACTTAATTCACCTCCGGTCTTTACACATTTGCCTCAACAGACGAGTAGAGGTCATAGATCAGCACTAGTTGTCTTATCTAGCTTGTACATTAAGCAGTGATTAGAGCTCAAATCTGAAAACATGCAGAACAACCTCATTGTAAACTGCATAACCATGCCTCAATTTCTGGTGTTGCAGCAGTTTCCAGAAAAATAGAAGCTACACAATTGAGCATGTAATCTTCCTATTGAGAAGCCAAGCAAAAAAAAGGTAGCATTACTGAAACTCAACATGCCTGTGCCACCACATACTTGTGTTTGGATGACTTAACAGCTCCTCCCAGCCACTCACTGCTGCAGCCCTGGTCAAGCAAAAACTGTCTGACAGATTAGCTCACCTTTTGTAAATAGACACTTATGGGATATGAGCAACAGCACCAACTCCTACACAATCTGGCAAGATTAATAGCTACCTTGGATCAAGTAACAAGACTGCAAAAACAAACTCAGGTGAAGCTAAAAAGGTGATATTGGAACTGCAAAGAATGACAAGTCACCAATGAAAGGTTTTGCTCTTTAATACATGTCACTTTAAATTTTCAAAGTACTCCACAAGTCACATTATAGTACTACAAGCAAGGTTCAACCACTACTAGATGGAAGCACTGAACCTTGCTGGACTACAGTTTAGCAAACACTCCATTTTTTAGGTCATGTACAACAATTAAAGAATTAATTCACCTCATGAAATTAATCCAAAGACATTACCAGTGAATACTGATCACTGTTGAGCAATAGGCTGAATTAGTTTTATATGACCAAGGGATCACAAGATCTACAGCTGCATTCAAACTTTCAACTGTTCACACATCAGAAGTGATTAACTGACATCCAAGTCAAGTAGACACCTGGCTCTGATAACAGGTGGTTACATGCTGATGGTTAACTGGAGTCTACAGTAATGGGATGAAAGAACCCTTACAGCCAGAGGATTAGAAATCATGTCCCAATCTTGACCTCAGATTCTGGGCCTAATGTCCACAGACTGCCAATTACTGCCGAGTTAGCAGTAACAATACAGGATGGAAGCAAGCTTTAAAAGTGTGTACAGTATGAGAGATCTTTTTCACATGTTAGTTATGTACTGTGGAAACCTAGTCAAATTTGAAGTTCAATTCTGAGCTCTGGTTTAATCCTAAAATCTATTAAGGTGATCTAGATCTATCATTGGGTCTAGAGTTTACACAAGATAAGATAGCACAAGTTAAGTGCAAGTAAAACAGAAGTTCTGGACTCATGTACTAGATTACTTGGGTTTAGGCCAAGTCATCCACCCACATTTCCACCACCTCCAAAAAGACCCCACCACCAGGGATATATTTCCCTCCCCACCCCTTTCCGCCTTCCGCAAAGACCATTCCCTCCGTGACTACCTGGTCAGGTCCACACCCCCCTACGACCTACCCTCCCATCCTGGCACTTTCCCCTGCCACCGCAGGAACTGTAAAACCTGTGCCCACACCTCCCTCACCTCTATTCAAGGCCCTAAAAGGAGCCTTCCACATCCAAAGTTTTACCTGCACATCCACTAATCATTTATTGTATCCGTTGCTCCCGATGCGGTCTCCTCTACATTGGGGAGACTGGGCACCTCTTAGCGCGCTTTAGGGAACATCTCCGGGACACCTGCACCAATCAACCAAACCGCCCCGTGGCCCAACATTTCAACTCCCCCTCCCACTCTGCCGAGGATATGGAGGTCCTGGGCCTCCTTCACTGCTGCTCCCTCACCAGACGCCTGGAGGAAGAACGCCTCATCTTCCGCCTCGGAACACTTCAACCCCAGAGCATCAATGTGGACTTCAACAGCTTCCTCATTTCCCCTTCCCCCACCTCATCCTAGTTTCAAACTTCTAGCTCCGCACTGTCCCCTTGACTTGTCCGACCTGCCTAGTTCCTTTTCCACCTATCCACTCCACCCTGACTTATCTCCTCCCCCACTCACCTATTATACTCGATGCTACTTTCTCCCCACCCTCCTCTAGCTTATCTCTCCACGCTTCAGGCTCTCTGCCTTTATTCCTGATGAAGGGCTTTTGCCCAAAACGTCGATTTTGCTGCTCGTCGGATGCTGCCTGAATTGCTGTGCTCTTCCAGCACCAATGATCCAGAATCTGGTTTCCAGCATCTGCAGTCATTGTTTTTACCTACTTGGGTTTAGGGACAAGCAGAACAATTTGAGAAACCAGAAGCCTTAAAAAGAATTAGACCTGGGAAACGTTCAGAGTAGACACCAAATTCCAGACAAAAGCATAGCATAACACTATTTTTGTTGAATTATGGTAATGAGCCACTAGGGTGGCCAGGCAAGTAAACTGGTCAAAAAAACTAGCATATCAGAAGGACCCTCTGCTTCATATCAGACTAAGTAGTCTGTTTAGTTCAATAAAACACCTCAAAAAAAAGTGAGCACATTACAAAGTGTCTGTGCAAGCAAGGCAATTATCCAGATAGTCAGATGTACAGCATGGAAACAGACCCTTCAATCCAACCTGTCCACACCAACCAGATATCCCAACCCAATCTAGTTCCGCCTGCCAGCACCCAGCCCATATCCCTCCAAACGCTTCCTATTCATATACCCATCCAAATGCCTTTTAAATGGTTGCAATTGTACCAGCCTCCACCACTTCCTCTGGCAGCTCATTCCATATACATACTACCCTCTGAAAGTGTTGCCCCTTAGGTTTAGGGTGAGGGAAAAAGAAAAAAGCTATGCCCTCTAGCTCTGGACTCCCGACCCCAAGGAAAAGACTATTTATCCTATCCATGCCCCTCAATTTTCTAAACTTCTATAAAGGTCACCCCTCAGCCTCCAACGCTCCAGGGACAACAATCCCAATCTGTTCAGCCTCTCCCTACAGCTCAAATCCTCCAACCCTGGCAACATCCTTGTAAATCTTCTCTGAACCCTTCCAAGTTTCACAACATCTTACCGATAGGAAGGAGACCAGAACTGCACGCAATATTCCAACAGTGGCCTAACCAATGTTCTGTACTCCATACTCCTGACCAATAAAAGGAAAGCATTCCAAACACCTTCACTATCCGATATACCTGCGACTCCACTTTCAAGGAGTGATGAACCTACACTCCAAGGTCTCTTTGTTCAACACCACTCCCCAGGACCTTACCATTAAGTGTACAAGTCCTGCTAAGATTTGCTTTCCCAAGATGCAGTACCTCGCATTTAATCTAAATTAAACACCATCTGGTCCAGATCCTGTTGTAATCTGAGGTAACCCTCTTTTAGTTCAATGATTGCTTGCTTTGCTACTGCGCTAAACAATTAATAGCTGAAGAACTTTTTGGTACTTGCCCTAATTTCAGGCATTTGAATGGGGTTTTCCACCCCCCCCCGATACAAATTTTGCTCTCCACTCACCTCAATAGTACTTAGTCTCTTGCATGAGAAGAGCAGTTAAGGTTAACATAATCCAATTTTTCCCCTCGGGTCTTTGCTTAATTCAGGCTTTGATAGATCAGCCCTTTGAAAGGCTCGTTATTAGTCTCACCTAGACCTGATCATATTAGAGCAGAGTTTCTAGCTTACTGTCTAGTCAAACATTCATTGGCAGGTTGCACTTCATCAGCAAGTCACCCTTAGTGGAGTGTGCAGAAAAGTACCTTTGAACTGAAGAAACAGTCTATGCATAGAGTGAGGTAAACAGACAGTCCATGTTGTACCCCTCAAGCAAAGCTACTAAACAAGGGGAACTTTGCCCAAGTACATCCACATCCAAGATGGAAGGTGGAGCCAGTCAAAGGGGAAATCATACACTTGGAGTTAAAACAACTCAAATGTTGACTGTTAAACAAGTGTGAAATTGCATAGAGATCTAAATAGTACTTTGGAAGGAAAGCAAACTAACTTAGTTCAAAGTTAATATTCCCAAAAAACCCTAGAAGTCACA
Organism: Chiloscyllium plagiosum; assembly: GCF_004010195.1. Taxonomy (NCBI): domain Eukaryota; kingdom Metazoa; phylum Chordata; class Chondrichthyes; order Orectolobiformes; family Hemiscylliidae; genus Chiloscyllium; species Chiloscyllium plagiosum. The sequence goes on from NC_057752.1 coordinate 7,025,071, forward strand.
AATAAAACAACAAATACTATTGAATAACAAACCACTTGCATGCAACCTATTTTCTGCAGTTTGATTGTAACTGGTTATCAACCTTGAAATGTGGATCAGTTAGTTGACTTTTAAATGAAGGATAACTACTGTTAATGCAGAGACGGATGATTATATTTGACAGACAGATACACGCCGATAGGCCCATAGTCTTAGAATCTTGATTCTCTTTCCTCTAACTCCACTTCTGGTGAAAAGACATTTACGAAAGTAGTTAGAGAGTTTGCTCAGAGTACACTTGAAAATAACTAAAAATTCAGCACATATGGCAATTTATCCTTTTTGTTTTCAATTGAACCAATTAAGATAGCCTTGGGCCATCAAATTGATTTATATGCAAGGCAAAGATTAGTGGGCTGAGCAACTCAATGACATCACGCCCAAGATATTGTCCCACACAAGCACTAAGATGGGTGTTACGTTCTTTTGAACGTTGTAATTCAGTTAAATCTACGAACTGCACCTTAACTTCAACAGGGTATTACCAACATGGTCTCCCACCCCCAAAAATCGAAAATAAAATCAAAGCAGAATATTCAAGATTCGCTTCAAAACAGCTCAACCCTACTGTAAAATTACAAGCCATCGACTGACATCATCCACCTCATACTTGAAAATGAGGCTTTTCAAATCTGGTCTTCAAATGGAAAGACATTGAAGTCGGCTTCTGCCCATCCATTTGTCACACTCAGCAGAACATTTTGTTGAAAACAGGCTCTTCAACTAGGAAGAATCTACATTTACTTTTTAATTAGGAGTAGGTCATTTGGAAGCAACAATGACAAGAAGCAGATTTTTGTTTTACCTTCACGACGCCTTCAACTTCGCAGGCTTTTTTTTTCCTCCGCCAATAGTGTCGCAAGAACTAGACACCTAGCCAAGTCTGAACCACAGCCTCCTGCATAAGTTGATTGATAGCTCAAGAATTGAATAAAAAGCTGACAAACCTTATTGACGGCTACTTCCACCAATGATAAAATAAGGCGGGTACAGTTGTGCAGATGACCAATAGTGATAGGGGTTCTATGTGATTGGTAGGAAATCCTGACCACTAGCCAAATGCTTCTAGGAATTCGTGATTGGTAAGTGAACCAATCAGAAAAGCGATCTATGTGAAGGCGGGACTTCCTGCAGCACGGTTAAATTGGTTGCCTCTTTGACATCAGGTGACAGAAAACAATGAGGTCAGAGTTGATTTCTATAATTGGAAAATATAAGCTTTGCATTTTAGCACAGCGCAATTAATATATCATAATAATGTACATGATATCATTGCATTTTTTAGGAAGGCCCAAAGTGTTCCCAATACCGAATTTGATTTAAATTCTTGTTGTTAGATCCAGCAAGGCAAAGTATCCCTATTTCCCAGTAATAATTTAAATTCGACCAAACTTGTAGCAGTTATGTGAATACATTCCTATCTCTTGGGGGACACTTCAGAAAGAACTTGAATTTCTTTAATGTTTTTCACTGCCTCAGGACAGCCTAAAATTTTTAGTAGCTAACAAAACATTCTTTAAACATTGCTGCAACATAGGGAAACATGGGATGGTATGGTGGCTCTGCTGCCTCACAGTACCAGACCCAGGTTCGAAACCACCCTTGGGTGACTTGTCTGTGTGGAGTTTGCACATGGTTTTCCTCCGGGTGCTTCAGTTTCCTCCCACAGTCCAAAGATATGCAGGCTAGGGTGAATTGGCCATGCTAAATTACCCATAGTTTCCAGGGATGTGTAGGTGTTAGATGGCTTAGCCATGGAAATGGGATGAGTCTGGGTGGGATGACCTTAGGAGGGCTGGTGTGGACTCAATGGATCACACTGTAGGGATTTAATGTGTCTATGACAGTCAACTTGAACATAACACGCAATAATAATTTGTAATTTTGTGTGCAATCTAGTCTTCACTGGCAGTAATAATTGTCTATCTCTAATTTGGTGAGCACCTTCAATTCATGTGCTATAGGCAAACCTACAGTGCTGTTAGGAAGGGAGTACCTGAATTTTCCTGCATCAGCGAAGGAACTACCCATTGCTTGCTGCCCTTGTCCTTTTCGGTGATTGTGGTTGCAGATTTGGAAGGTGCTCGAAATGTTGCTGTAATGCATCTTCTCGGAGAAAGTTGGGACTGCAGATGCTGGAGATCAGAGTTGAGAGTGTGATGCTGGAAACCACACCCTTCACTTCCTCCAAGACTTTCCTTACCCAGGCCCTCTATGCCTAATCTTCATCATGGACCTCCAGTCCCTGTACACATCTGTCTGCCATGACGAAAGCCTCCAAGCCCTCCGTTTCTTCCTTTCACACTGTCCCAACCAGTACCCTTCCACTGACATCCTCATCCACCTGGTTGAACTGGTCCTCACCCTTAACAACTTCTCCTTCCAATTCTCCCATTTCCTCCAAACCAAAGAGGTAGCCATGGGCACCCACATGGACCCCAGCTATGCCTGCCTGTTTGTTGGGTACGTGGAATAGTCCATGTCCGCACCTACACTGGCACCACCCTGCACCTTTTCCTCCGCTACATTGATGATTGTATCAGCGCTACCTCGTACTCCCAGCAGGAGGTTGAACAGTTCATCAACTTCACTAACACCTTTCATCCTGACCGCAAATTCACCTGGACCATCTCTGACACCTCCCTCCCCTTCCTGGACCTCTCCATCTCTGGCAACCGTCTAACCATGGACATCTACTACAAACCCACCAACTCTCACCTGGACTACACCTCCTCCCACCCTACCTCCTGTAAAAACGCCATCCCTTATTCCCAATTCCTCCATCTCCGCAGCATCTGTTCCCAGGATGACCAATTCCACCTTAGAAAATCCCAGATGGCCTCCTTCTTTAACAATTGCAATTTCCCTTCTCATGTGACAATGCCATCCAATGCATCTCCTCCACTTTCCGCACCTCCTCCACTTCCTGCACCTCCACCCTTGACCTCACCCCTTCCAACGCAACAAGGACAGAAACCCTCTGGTTCTCACCTTCCACCTCACCAACCTCCATATACATCGCATTATCCTCCGCCACTTCCACCACCTACAATCAGACCCCACCATGAGGGACATATTTCCCTCCTCACCCCTTTCAGCATTCCGCAGAGACCATTCCCTCCGTGGCTCCCTTGTAAGATCTACGCCCCCCAACAGCCAATATCCCACTCCCAGCACCTTCCCCTGCCACCGCAGGAATTGCAAAACCTGCACCACACCTCCCCCCTCACCTTCGTCCTCGGCCCCAAGGGATCCTTTCACGTCCGACAGAAATTTATCTGGACCTCTACTATATCTGGTCACCTACTATATCTGTTGCACCCGACGTAGTCTCCTCTACATTGGAAAGACAGGACGCCAACTTGCGGATTGTTTCAACCCCACTGCCCCGTGGCTGAACACTTCAACTCCCCCTCCCATTCTGCCAAGGACATGCAGGTCCTGGGTCTCATCCATTGCCAAACCCTTGTCACCCGACGCCTGGAGGAAGAAAGCCTCATCTTCTGCCTTGGGACCCTGAAACCACACGGGATTCATGTGGACTTCACCAGTTTCCTCATTTCTCCATCCCCCACGTTATCCCAGTCCCAAGCTTCCAATTCGGCACTGCCCTCCTGACCTGTCCATCGCCTTTCCCGTCTATCTGCTCCACCCTCCTCTCCGACCTATCACCTTCGCCCCCACCTTCATCTACCCTATCGCATTCTCAGCTGCCTTCCACCCAATCCTACCCCCCTTCCCATTTATCTCTCAGCACCCTTGGGCCACAAGCCTCCTTCCTGATGAAGGGCTTATGCCCAAAACGTTGATTCCCCAGCTCCTCGGATGCTGCCTGACCAGATAAGCTTCGAGTCAGTGTAAACCCCCAGGATATTGACAGTAGGAATTCAGTAACGGTAATGATGTTGAAGATAAAGGGGAGATGGTTAGCTTCTCTCTTAGTGGAAATTATCACTTCCTGGCACTTCGGTGGCACAAATTCAACTTGGCACATCAGTGCTTAAGGAGTTGCAGGACAGGAGCAGTGTTATGGACCAGGCCAGACCCCCTCAAAATATTTCAAGAAAGTACCCAGACCCTAATTTTGCTAGTTGTTTTAAGTAGGTGTATCGTGGATATTCCAGGAGTGATGCAGCTGGCCAAACCACTTAGTTTTAAACAAAACAGAATTTATTTGCAAGATTACTGAATGAAATACAAACAAGAGAACAGAATGTAGAATAACAACCTATCTGAAAACCCAATAGATTATCCCAACGTAATGATGCTGTTCAAAATACTTCCAACAATCACCATAAACACCCCTTGGCACAAAAGGTAATATCAAGCACAGGGTCTTACAGGAGAGTAAGCGATGGCAGCATGGAATACCTTCTTCCATGTTGCTGTTTCTTGGATCAGCAGCCTCAAAACTGTCTGCCTGCTTTCAGTGAATAGCGAGACTGCCAAAACCACATCAAACCAGAGAAAAGCTGAGCTCGGAGAAATGGCCACTACCCTTACATTGTACAAGTGTTTTTTTTTAACTTGAAAGCCTTTTGTCTGATGCAGCATCTGGTTGCTATTATCAAACTAGCCCTAAAACCCTTCAAACCTAGACTTTTCAGAATTGCTGCTTTTACGACCTCTCTGAAAAAAAGACAAGGACAGCATAACCTTGTTAAGGGAGCAGCATCTTCACAACAGCATGGGGTTAGATACAGACTAAAGCTCCCTTTACACTGTCCCCCATCAAGCACACCCAGGTCAGGTACAGCAAGGGGTTAGATATAGACTAAGGCTTCGGGAATTGGCAGGAAAGTGGAGTTGAGGATTATCAGATCAGCCATGAACTAATTTAATGGTAAAGTAGACTCAACGGGCTGAATGGCCTACTTCTGCGCTGATGTCTTCTGGTTGAAGCTCTTGTTAAAGACTAGCAAATCATCAATGACAGGTGTTTGTGCAGTACGAGATACTAGGGCAGTGTTGCATTGTTAGGTACATAGTTTGACCGTCCTTCCAGACCATATTTTTGGCTTTGAATATTTTCTTCATCCCATTTTTGGGCTTCTTGTATATTTGACAGCTTCCTTTCAGTAATTGGTAAGTGGTTAGTTACCTCTAATGTGTAGGCTTCAAGCTCCTCAAAACGAAGGTTTAACCTTTTGTTCTGTTCCATTTGATGGTGTCCTTCAGAGAGTGTCTGCTGTTTGGCACTTCCCTTGGACATACTCAGTAATTGAATCATACCTCACAAATTTTAACCTGAACCACTGACTTCTAGGCAGCATCTTGGTGATTTATTTTGTGTTCAGAAGAGAGAGTTTATGGTTGGTTTCAATTTTGAAGTGTAATCATCATCTGCCCATGCTCTCTAAAGTTTCTTTCTTAAGTGTGATGTAATGCTGTTCTGTTTCTGTTAGTGATATAGTGGCATAATAAACTTGTGTATGCTTTCCATCTTGCTGCATTTGAAATAGTGCTGTCCCCAATCCCATAGATTAACCTGGATGATAGTTGCTAGGGTTTCTGATGAGATCAGAAGTTGTTAATTTTTTTGAAAACATTTTCTTGGTCGATGTTCCAGCACCATTGACATACCTGTTTTAACAGCTGTTTCAAAGGCTTATTAACCTCTGCCAAATTGGAAAATGTAGGGGGTGATGGATTCTCAGGGGAACGTAGCACGAACAGCCCAGTTTCTGGTATTGAGACTGGCTCTAATGCAACGAGGGGTACATCGGCTTCCAAGAGATCAATTGTGTTAGGGGATTCTGTAGTCAGAGGGACGGACAGACGTTTCTGTGGCCAGCAGAGAAAAAGCAGAATGGTGTGTTGTTTCCCTGGTGCCAGGATCAAGGATGTCTCAGAGAGGGTGCAGAATGTTCTCACGGGGGAGAGGGGCCAGCAGGAGGTCATTGTCCACATTGGAACCAACGACATTGAAAGGGAAAAGGTTGAGATTCTGAAGGGAGATTACAGAGAGTTTGGCAGAAATTTATAAAGGAGGCCCTCAAGGGTAGTAATATCTGGATTACTCCCAGAGCTATGAGCTAGTGAGGGCAGGAATAGGAGGATAGAGCAGATGAATGCACGGCTGAGGA
>NC_057752.1:7033970-7069757 GCF_004010195.1 Chiloscyllium plagiosum
ATTAAACTCCATCTGCCACTTCTCAGCCCATTGGCCCATCTGGTCAAGATCTGTTGTAATCTGAAGTAACCCTCTTCGCTGTCCACTACACCTCCAATTTTGGTGTCATCTGCAAACTTACTAACTGTACCTCTTATGCGCGCATCCAAATCATTTACGTAAATGACAAAACGTAGAGGACCCAGCATCGATCCTTGTGGCACTCCACTGGTCACAAGCCTCCAGTCTGAAAAACAACCCTGCACCACCACCCTCTGTCTTCTACCTTTGAGCCAGTTCTGTATCCAAATGGCTAGCTCTCCCTGTATTCCGTGAGATCTAACCTTGCTAATCAGTCTCCCATGGGAACCTTGTCGAACTTCTTACTGAAGTCCATAGAGATCACATCTACCAGTCTGCCCTCATCAGTCCTCTTTGTTACTTCCTCAAAAAACTCAATCAAGTTTGTGAGACATGATTTCCCATGCACAAAGCGATGTTGACTATCCCTAATCAGTTCTTGCCTTTCCAAATACATGTACACCCTGTCCCTCAGGATTCCCTCCAACAAATTGCCCACCACCGATGTCAGGCTCACTGGTATAGTTCCCTGGCTTGTCCTTACCACCCTTCTTAAACAGTGGCACCACACCACCTCACCTGTGACTATCGATGATAAATATCTCAGCAAGAGGCCCAGCAATCACTTCTCTAGCTTCCCACAGAGTTCTAGGGTACACCTGATCAGGTCCTGGGGATTTATCCACCTTTACCCATTTCAAGACATCCAGCACTTCCTCCTCTGTAATCTGGACATTTTTCAAGATGTAACCATCTATTTCCCTACAGTCTATATTTTCCAGAAGTAATTGTCAAAATCCACTGTTAGCATCCAGTTTGATGAATAGGGTGATCTTGGCTAATTTTTCTAGACTGAAGCCATGAGATGAATTCATGCTCCACTGCTTTGTTGAATAGAGTTAAATCCACACAGAACCTTATTGAAACATTTTTTGGAAACCTAACCATACAGTACTGGAATACCATCTTGTTGGCATGGTAACTGATGAAATCATTCCTTGATGTAGTACATTTTATTTGTTATCTTAAACTTTGCCCAGGACTGTCCTCAGCATTTATAAGCAAATTGGTTAGCATCATGTTTTAGGTGATGGGATATTCAGTCTTTAATTTTCTCTGCTCTGAAAACAATTTTGGAAACTCACTGAAATATAGTTGTTTGCTCAGCATCAGCAATTTCATTAAATTCACAGATTAATCTGAGCTTAAGGCAGGTCTTTCTGATGTGTGGAGAACCTTCTCCATTCTGAATGACACTTTCTAGGAATATTCTTCCCTTATATCTGAGATTTGCCATGAGTTGGGCTTTTACCTTCAATGATCTTCTTCCAGGATCTTGCAATCTCATGCATGGTATTTGCAATTCAATTTGTTTGAACTACTTAAGTTGATCTGATCCAAATGGAGTGATTCATGATTGCACATAATGCAGTAATGCCACTGTATATGCTGTGAAGCAGGAGTATTGGGTAGAGGGGTTGGATGGGTGGAAGGCTGGGAGCAGGAACGTCTGCCCCCTCCAGCTTGAGAGCGCGCAGGGGCCTACTCAAGAGTACTCAAACTCAAGAGTAACAAATGCTTCTGCACCCACTTCCTCCATCTCGTCTGTCATTTATCCTCAATGCCATTATTCATATTACACACTTCTAAAAGCACCTTTTTCTTCCATGACATCCAGGTTGTGACAGAGCACAAGCATGTTCACATTAAATGCATTCAATAGCAAAACACCATTTTCTGTATGTTGTTTAAACATATAGGGGAGGGGAATCCATTTACTTTTAGCTTGGCACTCGAGCCAGTATCATTAACTGTTCCAAAAGAGGTGTTTTTAAAAAAGAATTTCTTCCTTTGTTTGCCAATTGTGTACATTTTCAAACAATACTCTTTTAAAATTAGCTGCTCTTCCACAGTAATGGTACCATGCTCCCCCTGCTGGACAGTCTTCACATTTTTGTGACTCATTCCCATCACACCAGACTTTGGAATTGCACTTGGTATGATTTTTTTTCCCCATTATGGTGGGCCAAGATTTTCACATGCTTTCTCCTTTGCTGCCCACAATCTGAATCGACTTGCTCAATTATTTTCCCCATAGTGTATCGGTTTTCCTTCAGATGAATACCCGGGTTCTGTCGCCTTACAATTTGCTTTGCTTTCGCTCAGACTAAATCTTCCCTATCTTATGAAAGGTCTCATCTGCCACCTTACCGACGAGCTAGTTGCAAATCAACTCTGCCTTAAAACTTTCATAAGTGCAATTCTCCGACAGCTTGTGAATGTCCTTAATGAATTTTGCCCATTCAATAATTAGTTTGCCAAACACTAAAACACGCATCGAATGCCCACGATACAATACTGCATTCTCAAATACACCATTAGCATTCATTCCTCCAGCATAGCGTAATGTGCTGACCTGCTCTTTCTTACCTCACCCTGAAGAAGTTCTGTACCTGCCAAACGTTTTCTTTCTGGGCCTGGTACTGCCTCTCGATTGCTTGGCATGTTTCCAGGAGTGGTAGCTTAGTTTCCACGCTTCTCCTGGGCCTTGGAGCTGTTTCTGCATCTTTTAGTTTGTCTTGCTGCTCACGGTTTCAGGCTATTGCTCGCTGCTATCCAGTCTCTGGATCTGTTTTCCAACCCTCTGGTGAGTCTTACAAAAATTGTTATCTTGACCAGGAGGTTCACTTCAACTGTTGATTTTGTTGCTGTTTGCCTTTCCCACTGCCACTTCATTTTGTTTTGTGTTTTGAGAGTTTGGGACTGTTTAGACACTTAAAGGAATGCTGTTTGAGTCTATGGAACTTTCTGTAAGAACTCTTTATTTATAGATTGATCTGTGTGCACGTCATCTTCACACAAGGTTAGCACATCAGCTTTCTTCTATCTCTGTGTATTGCCCCAATGCTCTCGTGTTGTGTAAAACCTAAAACTTATTTTTATTTTGCTTAATATCATACTTCGTGCTTTAGTATAACTTTTTGTCTAACTGTATCCTGTATCTCTACAAATGATCTCAAGATGCTTTTCAATGTTCATGTGCCAGCTGTACATTGAGTGCCATACTGTTAGTGATGCCATCTTTCAGATGGGATATTAAACCACATTCTGTCTTCTCTCTCAAATGGCTTTAAAGAAATGGGGAGATTTTTTTCAAAAAATAATCAGAATATATGAATCACTAACAAGGCCAACATTTACTGCCCAATCATAATTGCTTTGGTGAAGATAACGATACTAGATGCCTTCTTGAATGCAATGGAGTAACTTGCTTGACCATATCCGAGGCCAGTTAGGAGTCAAACTACAGTAATGTGTCTGGAGTCACATGTAGGCCAGATTAGGGAAGGAGCTAACTTTCCTTCTGTAGAGTAACTAGATAGATATCTATCATAATCCAGGAGCTGCACAGTCATCTTTATTCATATTAGTATTTTGTTTCAAATTTGATCATTAGATTAGATTAGCGATAGTGTGGAAACAGGCCCTTCGGCCCAACCAGTCCACACCGCCCCTCCGAAGAGAAACCCACCCAAACCCCTGACTAACACACCCAACACTGTGGGCAATTTTAGCATGACCAATTCACCTGACCTGCACATCTTTGGATTGTGGGAGGAAATCAGAGCACCCAGAGGAAACCCAGACAGACACGGGGAGAAAGTGCAAACTCCACACAGACAGGCGGGAATCGAACCCAGGACCCTGGTGCTGTGAGGCAGCAGTGCTAACCACTGAGCCACCGTGCCACCTTATTCATTAAAAAAATCAAACATGTCCCCAGACAATTCATTTACCTAGAAACAAAACCAGCACGCTGCATACGGAGTGCTCTACTGCACCCTGGACAATATTTAAACCCAGAAATGATGCTGATCATTTATTTCATTGCTGTTTGTGGACACTTGCTTTGCTCATGTGGTGTGTATGTAGCATTGGCAGTTCAGAAGAACTTCAGTGGCTATAAGGTCCTTTAGGATGTCCTGAGGTTGTGGAAAAAACACTCAAATACAAGAATTTCTCTTCAAAATTAAGTTATAAATGTGAGTTATTTGAACACAGATGAGACTATATAAAACTATGGAAACTACAAAACAATCCTCTGTACAGCCTATATTATTTAACAAAAAGAGAAGGGTACCTGGTTCAGCTTGTCCAGCTCAGCCTCCCAAAACAAAAAAAAAATCCCAATAATTGGCTAATTTTCATTTACATGGTTGGATAAATCTCAGAAACACTTCCATTGTTGTGCTGTTCTAAAATACAAAATTATCTTGGAGATGACCATAAGCACTGAACCAGTGCCATCAGGTGGCCAGAAATGACAGTGCAAGAAATTAAAAACAAAAAAAAGCTCAAATAGTCTACAGATCAGGTGGCACTTGAGGAGAGAAAAACCAAGTTAACTATCTGATGGATAACATCGACATGAGGCTCCATAATGTTGGAGATCCTTCTTTCAGTGCCCACCTTCTTATCATTAGTGTTGTGCACAAGTTTCTCCTGCAGGAAGATTGAATTAATGAGATGAAGACTGGCACAGGTCAACTGTCTCCTAGGTAGCATTGAGATCTGGCAGCTTCTGACTAGAGGCTGAGCCATCTGGCGCAGATGTGATGAGCTGAATGACCTCCTGCTATGATGTATTATTTTATAATTTGAGGTTTTCAATAAATAAGCAATCAGGAGCACCTGTAAACAGGGCTTCCCAAAGTGGGGATCAAGATGTCAAATGGGGTCACATTAGAATTTTGGAGTTGCAAGATCCATAAGCAGTAATATCTGCTGTGGAGATCCAGAAAAAGTTAGTAACGGGTTCTGTCTCTCTCTCTCATTCACTGAAGAGTTGTAATAACATTTAAACCTCAAAATGGGGTTACAACAGGAAAACATTTGTGAAACACTGGTCCAAGGACAGTGTTTGCTTTTCTGAAGTAGTAATGTTTAACCAGAACTGTTGATGTCATTTTTCTTTTCACAGATGTTGCCAAAACGGAGTGTTTCCAGTCCAGCATGTTGTTTTCATTCCATAAAGGATTACACTGGAGTGTCCCCATGTTGTCAACAGAACCAATTTTACACTTTTATTTTAAATATAAAAAACAACAAATAAAGTAACTATAAGATAAGCTTTCAACAAAACAAAATGAAACTAAATTATCTTACTTCTGGAGTCTCTAAAACATTTCTGAGACTGGCAGGCACCACAAGAATGGACTCATTAAATCATTCAAACATTTTCAGCTTTAACTACCAAGAGGTTAAAAATTAAGAAGTCACAAGGTCTTTATTCTGGTAATTGTGAATTACAAAGTATTAAAATGATATTGATTGGCAAGGCCCTACAGTGCTCAAGACATGTCGCCTAGTAGTTTAGCTGAAGGAAGTGACATGCTTGAAGACATTTCCAGATAGGAGTATCCAGTTTACAATGGTCACTGAAGCCCAAATTACAAACATGGCAAGAAACATGTAGCTTTAAGTACAAGAAAAGGTGACTCAAACCCCCTCCTCTCTTGTTGGCTCTCAGGAAAAAAATGCTCATCCACTGTCTTGGATCCAATTTTCAATCTTTCAACACAGACAATTCAGTCAACAAAATATTTTTAATTTTCTATACAAGAGTTAAAACAGGGCAAATGCAAATCCCATGAATAGTTAAAAAAAGACTAAACAGCACTCATCTTCACACCCAAAATTTTATGACAGTATCAAAGCAGTAACCAAGCCTGTTATTTTGGCAAAGTTGGTCAGATAAAGCCACCAGTGCAACCATAGTTGATCTCCCAAAAGGCAAAAATCACAGAAACACGCAGCAATGAATGCAATATTTGAAATATCTCTACATTAAAAGCAAACAGTTCATAGGCTCAATTTTAATGTGCATGGAATTTTTAAGTTTGCAAATATGAATGTAATTTCAATTATTCATCACTTTTCTGCTTTTTGTAATATCAATCTATAGTCTGAAATTAATTTAGTTACTACAGTGTGAGGTAGGGGAGTGCCTAGAGCAAATGAATAGCTTGGGAAGATTTTATCAATGGAAGAGACGACAGTTTACTGAAGTAATCTCTTTTCTAGCCAAGGGATATCTTGGTTCATTGTTGCACCTCCATGTAACTCAGTGCAGGCTAGGGATTGAATCAGGGATTTTTCTCCTCTGTGTTGCAGTTTTCACATGCACACCATTACTTAGTCACTGAAAGGGCCATAAAGATTTAACCATTTTGCATATTTGGTTCAATTTTCTCATTCTATTTTTGTTCAGGGGTGCACAAGTGGGAAGGATGAAAGTCTGTGATGAACAGTAGTTAAGTTAGTATTGCTACATCCCAGACTTGCCCAAATGATAGACATTGTAAGACTACATGAACAATCATGTTACTACAATTCCTGCTCATTGGAAGCATTTAGTGCATTCTTAAGATATCACAAAAAAAAGGTGCCTGGTGATTTAGACCAAGTGGCAGCACAGTTTCTTCACTGGATTACTCAATTACCTGCTGGATTTGACTTGCTTAGGGAGAACCCGATTCAGTTTTGTTGACCATCAGGCGCAAAGTATGCAGTCCATGAGATAATTTGAAACACCAAAACAAAGCAAAAGCCAGACTTATAATTGCTTGACATGTTTATGTTGCAAGAAATGCTGATCCCGCTGGCCAGGTAATCTCACAGTACTTAACCTTCTACTAATGCAGAGTAAGTTGGCCACAATACAAGCCCAGAGTATCAGGATGGTTGTATTGCATTCAGATAGGACAAGCATTGGTTAAACTCCAATAAGAGTTCAGATGAGCTTATGTAGGTAACAATACTTATATCCACTCTCAAAACATCGTAAAAATAATCCCTTCGCAGATTCAAATTTAGAATTATGCATAACAGATTAAAACAAAGGAATTGTTCAAAAATGCACATTGCTATATTGTCTTAAAGTGACAGTATCCACTAATCCAAACCTGCGCAGTTCCAACTCAAATTTTGGGGAATTGTGGACTCAACTGAGATGGAGGCAACCTCAATTTAAAAATTACTTGCTCCAAAGATTTCATACAATTTCAGTTTCTAAGCATTAGCTTGTGCATTTTCTTTTGTGCAGCTCAATCTCCTCCTTGTTTTTTGGTGCTTTCCTTCCAGTATTGTTCAATACTAGTAGATCCATATTTATGTCAACTGCAGTTGTGACCAAGGATAACAGGATCAGATGGGTTGGATTGATGTCAAGATCTATAGTACAGCACAGGCTATCTCGTAACCATCAGCATCCAAGTGCATGGCTGCTTCTTATGAGAAGAGACAAAAAAATCTCAACATTGAGTTTTTCGGCTGACTTCATTATCATGCATTCACCTGAAGTGACTTTCCGAAAAGCTACAAGAATCTATCTACTGCAACTAGAAAATAAACCTACTCAGCAAAATGCTCAATTAATCTAATTATACTGTTACAACAAAGTATAATTGACTCTTTCTCTAATAATCTTTATTTCCCTTTTGACCAGTTTCTCCCCAATTCTCTTCCAATCCATGTTCACCCTGTGTTCACCAGAAATCTGCAAAAACACATTTTCTGGAACAGACTGCTGGATACCAACTAAGAATAAAGACTCAATTTGTCTTTCTCCCTTCCTAACAGAGTGTCACTGGCGAGTGGACAGTCCTCACTGGCTGAGATTCACTAATCCAGCACCAGAGTCCTTCATAACTCAACATTAGAATGGATGCAGAGCAATTTATCCCATACTTTTAAAATTTTCTCTTCTGCTCTCCAAAATCAACTCTCACTTTGAACTCAATCAGGGCATTTCTGCTACCTTGTCTAAAAGGCCATTTTTCACATGCCAGACTGGACAATAAGTGCTACCTGACCATCCAACTGCAGGTAGTGTCACATCTACGTCATCACCTATCCATACTGCCAACAAGGTTCACTATACAGGAATTTGGGCAGGGAGGGGGGAGAGGGGGGCCTAACTCAGTCACCTCTATCTTAACTTTAGATGAAATCAGTCGGTACTGTGAATCAAAACTAGGACCTCCTGGTTTGTATGGCTCAGAGTTGGAGATTTGCATCTGAGTCACTGGGACCTTTTAATGCAAATGTAATTTTCATTCAGATGAAAGAATCTCACCAGGGCTTCGTTAATGCTGTTCTGGATGAGTGATGACAATCAGAGCTTACTGTAGGAATTAAAAATAAAGCACAAATGTAGTTATTGTGACTCTTTGTGTAGCCAATTATGTTGACATGATAAATTGGAAGGATGGTCTCACGAGAAAAGCCAACTGGAGACCACCCATTTTTCCAAGGATTATGAAAAATACTTTGATAAAAAAGTTAAATTTTAAATGTTTGCAAAAATCATATGGAACTTGTTAAATAAAAAGCTCTGCTGGAGATGTGAATTACCAATACATGGATCTTTGGTACTTCTGGGAATAAAGACTGGATGACAATATGAACAGACGCTGCCTCATCAGTTCCTTCCAAATGACATTTCAGGATTTCCAGATCAGCTGGATTTTAAGCTCGAAGTTGAGGGATGGGTGTGGTCACATCTTGGAAGAAAGGGTGAGACAGGGCACTCTTTGCTGAGATCCGCTTGCTTGGATCATACTGAAGCATTTGCTGCAAGAAAGAGGGATCAAATTGGTCAGTTAAAATTCAGCAACAACTTTTAAAAAGCAAGGGAAAGATCAGAGAGATTTAAAGAATAGTGAAGCACTGATTTGTAGTAGAATGAACAACCACAACTTTTTATTTACATAGTGGGTTTAAAGTAATAAAAAGCTCCACAATGCTTCATAAAACCATTAGAAAACAAAATTTGCCATCGAGTCACATAAGAAAAAACAAGATCAAATGGTGAAAAACTCGGTCCAAGAGGTAGATTTTCAAGAGCATCTAAGTGTAAGGCAGCGAGATTTAGACAGAAAATTCCAGAGTTTTGGGCTGTAGCAGCTGAAGGCATGGCTAACCATGGTGGAGAGGTTAAAATCAGAGATACTCAAGAGGGCACAAGTAGAGTCTATGTCAGGTTTTTAAAGAAGCTACCAGCTTATATCAATGATAAACTGTTTTTCTTTCCCTCTCTGCCTGTTATCAAGTCCAGATTTTCACAACTTGTGGACACTGTTATTTAAGCAGGACAAAAAATATCCATTGGTTCTGAGGTTGCTCTGGTTTCAAAGCCAAAGTGTAAACACAGCGAACCTAGGACTCTGACCTCTTCATTTCAAATTAATCCACAGGTATAGATGATTGAAATTCCCCTCTCAAATTTTCTCACTTTCCCAGGATCCTGGATGGAATTCCACAGACTGATCATCAGATCAATGCGGGTAAGTGACTACTTGAAGTCTTTACATGACATGCCGCTTGTACTCGTATCTCATGACTCACCGCTAACAGGTCTCTGCCAACCTCATCGAGAGGGGGCACCACTTTACCAAGATCCTGCTGAATCCACCTTGGGAATGTAGGCTTGTAATCAGGCATGGAGGTTACTCCTGGCCAGACCGATTCATCTGGTGTTCCAAGTGTTCGGAAAATGCGAAACAGCTGATCAATCTCAGAGTCTCCAGGAAATAGGGCTCTCCTCGTGACCTAAGACAAACAAAACCAAAACCAGAATTGGCAATATTGCTTCAGTAAAACACCCTATGCACTCTCAACTAAGAGTACCTGTGCTCTTTTGAGTTTTCACATGCAAGTATCCAGTCCATATCTGAAGCATCAAATAGTTTGGAACCCAAGATTCCACTGCTGTTCCTCTAGTTCTGAAGTTCCAAGACCAGCTACTCCCTGGTTTGTCACCAGTGACCATATGCACATGCTGAGACAGCAGTGTTGGCAGAGCATTAAAAACACAGCTTGCCCCTGCCCACACTGCATATGTCCCAGCAGAAGACAGGAGCAGGGAGACAAAGGTTAATCACATTGTCATGTTCCTCCCGCTACCCTGATGTCTAGCAAATATCAATACAATCAAGATAGATTGGAAAATTGTAGGTACAGCCTCAGTGGTTTGTACACCAACAATTTTACCTAATGAATCAACAGAAGCAAACTAACAAAAAGCAGAAAATTAACTTATACAGACTGAAGGTACTATATTTGCTTTGGTAGCATCAGTGGAGACAAAGCAGCATTAATGTTTTGAGTCCAGTGAACAGTTGGGAACAGTTCTGAAGAAATGCCACTGGACCTGAAAAGTTAACTCTGTTTTCTCTCCATAGATGCTGCCCGGTCTGCTGAGTTTTTCCTGAAATTTCGGTTTTTGTTTCTGATTTCCAACACTGCAGTTCTTTTTTTAAAAAACTGTACTTGCTTTCTTGGCTGCGGAACCTGCCATCTACAAACACAGGAATCAATGTCCACTTTCAAAATGAAAGTTTCATTATTCGGGCTTTTGTTTTAAAAAAATGAGTAAAAGCAACGAATAAATATACTTTTACACTTGTTTTGGTTTTATCAATGGGTGATAAAATCCAGATACTGATGTGGAAAGGTTAGCAAGTCTGACATAGCCATGGTCCCAGCAATGTACTTTTGTTCTCCTGGCAAATTAAGGTTTGATTACATGATCTACATAATACATACAGCTTGCAGATAAAAGAAATATAGATTCACTGCAAATATGCACAGTAATCTGGTTATGCAATGGTTACAGCTTGAGCTCAACTGCTTTGAATATTTAATTAACAATGTACCCTTTCTTCCCCAGTCCGACCCTTCAAGAACCTCAGTGTGAAACATACAACTACTGCTTCACCAGACTGCTTGTGATTCCACAAAACACAGTGGGCATATTATCCAACAAAAAGGCAAAAGTATGTGTAGAATGGAGGGCAAAAATTTCTATCCTAAGGGGAGTGGGTCAGCAAGTTTCATTACATCATTAGCCCAGCACACTGGAATCATACACCACATTTAAACAATGCAGCTATTTGAAAGCAGAATTCAGAGGAGCTCTGTTTAATCTATTCCTTGCACAATGAACACTGTCACAAAGAACAGTCCTCAACCTAAATTTCCCCTTGCTCCCTGAGGGTGCAGAAGTGTCCTCTGTGGTAGTACAGGGTTAGGCATAATTCTTGAGCAGGCATGTGTTTTCTTACTGGGCACACGCTCTACAAACACGAGGCATTCTTCACTGCCTCGCTCAAGTGACCATTTTTCATGTGTGAGCCAAGACAGCAAGTTTTGGAAGGCAAAGGCAAAGTGATCACTTCAATTGCATGAAGCAAGGATTTTTATAGCAAGACTTGAGTCACTGGGTGGGGTCATACTAGTGTGCTCTAGAGTGAACTGTGTGCAGATCTTTCTTTGCCCATGAATAGGGCAAAGGAAAAATCTATCCCAATTATTACCTGTCTTCTCAGGTGTGTAATATATTGTCTGATTTTTGAATAGATTGGTTCTTTCAGTCGTGCTGTTCCTTTCAGGTAGTTTTATTCATGCATAATTTAAGGTGGAGATGGTGATCTATAAACATAAACATGAAGGATTTTTGAAGCCATCATTGGCCTGTGTCCCTTGGTTCAGAAAAGTAGAATCAGATTGAAACTTGCTCCTCGTGATTGTCTAGTGACTGGAAGGAGAAAAATGTGAGTGTCAAGGAGGACAAAGTTGCATATGTGCCCTGCAACTAAACAGCCTTCCAATGCTTGCTGTCTTGGTTCACACATGCAGTGTGTCTCCTGAAATGCATCTTTGCCTCCACTACTCCATAAGACATAAGAGCAGAATTAGGCCATTTAGCCCGAATGCTCCACCATTTGATCATGGCTGATTGGGAGCGAGAAACATTTCTCCTGCCTTCTCCTCATAAACCAGAAGACTCCATGTGGTAGTCGTGTTCAGCCTAAAACGGAGAGTCATAAATAGATTAGATTAGGTTCCCTACAGTGTGGAAACAAGCCCTTCGGCCCAACAAGTCCACACCGACCCTCTGAAGTCACCCACCCAGACCCATTTCCCTCTGACTAATGCACCTAACACAATGGGCAATTTAGCATGGCCAATTCACCTGACCGGCACATCTTTGGATTATGGGAGGAAACTGGAGCACTCGGAGGAAACCCACGCAGACACGGGGAGAATGTGCAAACTCCACACAGACAATCACCCGAGGCTGGAATCAAACCCGGGTCCCTGGCGCTGTGAGGTAGCAGTGCTAACCACTGAGCCACAGTGCCGCCCCTAAGAGTCACAAAAGAAATCCAAGGAGAAACTTCTTTACTCAGAGCAGAACTTGCTACCACATGGAGTGGTGGAGACAAACACTATAGATGTATTTAAGGAGAAACTACATGATACAGAAAGGAATAGGAACTCATGTTGGTCAGGTTAAAATAAACAAGGTGGGAGGCAGCTCATATAGTATGCAAGTACCAGCACAGACATACTGGGCGAAATGATCCATTTCTGTGCTGTAGATGCAATGTAATTTTCTTTAAAGAGAGCTGAAGGGCTTTGAAAAAAATGCATCAATACAGATGGCATCAGTTTCTCCTCATCCACTCTATCCAGTCCACTTGTGATTTTGAAAACCTCTTTAAACCTCCTGTCCAGCCTTCTTCTCTCAAAGGAGAACAGTTCCAACTTCTTCAATAGAAGTTGCTGGAAAAGCTCAGCAGGTCTGGCAGCATCTGTGAAGAGAAATCAGAGTTAACGTTTCGGGTCTGGTAACCCTTCCTCAGAGTTGTTGACAGCTAGGAAAATTTAAATTAAATTCCCCACAGTCCAGAAACAGGCCCTTCAGCCCAACAAGTCCATACTGACCCTCCAAAGAGTAACCCACCCAGATCCATTCCCCCAATCCCTACTAATGCATCTATCACTATGGGACAATTTCCCATGGCCAACTCACCTAACCTGCACATCTTTGGACTGTGGGAGGAAACCGGAATACCTGGAGGAAAACGACACAGACATGGGAAGAATGTGCAAACTCCACGCAGACAGTAACCAGAGACTGGAATTGAACCCAGGTCCCTGGCACTGCGAGGCAACAATGCTAACCACTGAGCCGCCATGCTGCCCCAAAAAATAATGACCCACCCAAACACTGCAAGCATCACTCATTGGCAAACCTCAACACTATGCTTGGACAGTGTGGGGATTGAACCCATGACCTTGGCGTTATTAGCACCACGCTCTAATCATCTGAGCTAACCGACCTACAGTCAGTTTACATGCAAAAGATAGGGTGGGGGAGGGGATAAGGAGTAAACAGAAGTTGGGGACAGAGCCCAAAGGGAGAGAGAAGAACAATTGGACAGACAAAAGAGTAGGGAACAATCTGGCTAGGAGAGTGATTAGCTGTTAATGGAGGCTGTAAGTGGCTAACAATAGGTAGTGTGTAATGGCAGTCTATGTGAAAACAAGGCCAAGTGTGTGGGGTAGGGGGCTAGGACACAGGGGAGTTCAGCCCTAAAAGTATTGAACTCAATATTGAGTCTAGAGGGCTGCAGAGTCCTCAAGCAGAAAATTGAAGTGTTGTTCTTCCATCTTGTGCTGAGCTTCACCAGAACACTGGAGCAAGCCTGAGACAGAGATAGTGGCCAAAGAACAGGGTGGTGTGTTAAAGTGGCAGGCAACTGGAAGCTCAGGGTTTTTTTTGCAGGACAGAACGTAGATGTTCTGTGAAGCGGTCATCCAGTCTATGCTTCGTTTCCCCAATGTAGAGGAGACCACATTGTATGCAGCGAATGCAGTAGACTAGATTGTGTGAACTACAGGTAAAGTGCTGCTTCACCTGGAAGGTATCTTTGGGTCCTTGGATACTGAGGAGGGAGGAGGTAAATGGGCAGGTTTACACTTTCGACAGTTGCAGAGGAGGTGTCGTAGGGCTGTGGGGTGGGGATGCTGAGAGTGAAGGAAGAGTGGACCAGGGTGTCCCAGAGGGAACTGTCCCCACGGGAGGTGGACAAGGGATGGGAGGTAAATGTGCGTGTCTGGTGGTGGCTGATGATCCTCTGGATGCGGATGTGGTGGAATGGGAGGTAAGGACATGGGAACCCTATCGCTATTGCGGGAAGGAAGAGAGGGGGTGAGAGCGGAGGCTCCTTCTGAAACGTCCATGTTCTTCCTCAACAGAGGATTCCCCAGCACCTTTGTCAACAGGGCCCTCAACCGGGTCCAACCCATTTCCTGCACTTCCGCCCACCAGCTTCTACGTTCTGCTCCTCAAAAAATGGCCCTGAGCTTCCAGTTGCCTGCCACTTTAACACACCCTTCCCTGCCCAACATCTCTGTCTCAGGCTTGCTGCAGTGCAACCTGGAAGAAAAACACCTTATTTTCTACTTGGGGACCCTGCAGCCCTCGGGACTCTGTAGAGTTCAATAATTTTAGGGCCTGAACTCTCCCATTTCCCAGCCCCCTACCACACACACACCACACCTTATCACGCAGTCTGCCGTTACACACTACCTATTGTTAACCACTAACAGTCTTCATTAACACCAATCACCCTCCCAGCCAGATTGTTATCCACTCCTTTGTCTGTCCAACTGTCTTCTCTCTCTCTTTGGGCTCTATCCCTACCTATCGTTTATTCCTTATCCCCTTCCCTCCCATCTTCTGCATGTAAACCAACATTTTCCTAGCTACCATCAGTTCTGAGGAAGGGTCAACAGAGCCAAAACGTTAACTTTAATTTCTCTTCACAGATGCTGCCAGACCTGTTGAGCTTTTCCAGCAATTCTGTCTTTGTTTCTGATTTACAGCATCTGCAGGTCTTTAGGGTTTTATTCCAACTTCTTCAACGTACCCTCATAACCAAGTTTCTCATTCCCAGAGCCATCCTTGTAAGTCACTTCTGCACCTTCTTCAATGCAGTCACATCTTTCCTATAATGTGGTGTTCTTAATTGTACACAATACTCCAGCTGAGGTCGAACAAATGTCTTTAAGTTCAACATCACCTCCTTGCCTTCATACTCTTTGCCCTATTCACAAAAGCTAAGGATACTAAGCTTTATTAATTGCTCTCTCCATCTATCCGGCTACCTTTAATGATCTGTGGACATATGCATCCAGGTCCCTCTGTTCCTTCAGAATTGTATGCTTATTTTATATTGTCTTTCCATACTCCTCCTACCAAAGTGTATTACCTCATATTTCTCTGTATTGAACCTCATCTGCCTCCTATCCATCCACTCCACCAACTTGTCAATGTCCTTTTGGAATTCCACAGTGTTCCCCTCACAGTTTACAATTCTCCCAAGATTAGTGTCATCTGCAAACTTTAAAATTGTTCCCTGCCCACCAAGTTCCAGATCATTTGTACAGATCAGGAAAAGGAAGGATGCCAATACCAACCCTTGGGGAACTGCACTACAAACCTTCCTCCAGCCCTAACAAGTATCCATTAACCCTTACTCTCCGTTTCCTATCACTCAGCCAATTTTGTATCCAAATTGCTACTGCCCCTTCTATACCATGATGCATAACTTTCCTTCCAAGTCTGTTGTGCAGCACTGTATCAAATACCTTCTGGAAATTCATGTAAACCACATCAACAGCATTGCTCAGCAAGTCGTTGTTGCTTCTTCAAAAAAAAACATCAGCAAGATTTCCCTCTCAGAAATCCATGTGGACTCTTTCTAATCAAACTACCCTTTTTCCAAAGTAACTACTTTGCCGATTAATTATTTCCAGAAGTTCTTCCCCAAAGTTAAACCGAATGGTCTGTCATTGCTGGGATTAGCCTTACAAGTTTCCTTACACAAAGGTGAAATGTTGCAATTTCCCAGTCTTCTGGCACCTCCTCAGAGGAAGACTGAAACATTATGGTCAGCGTTCCCCAATTTCTACCCTCATTTCATCCAATTAGGGATAAGGCTATTTTGGATCTGATGTGTAATAATGTCAGAGTAAAAGATCAAAGAAACAGTGACCATTACATGGTACAATTTAGCATTCACTTTGAGAGAGAGGAACTTGGGTCGGAAATAACTTTTTGTCATTTACATAAATTATTTGGATGCGAGTATAAGAGGCACAGTTAGTAAGTTTGCAGATGACACCAAAATTGGAGTGGACAGTGAAGAGGGTTACCTCAGATTACAACAGGATCTTGACCAGATGGGCCAATGGGCTGAGAAGTGGCAGATTTAGTTTAATTCAGAGGTGCTGCATTTTGGGAAAGCAAATCTTGGCAGGACTTATACACTTAATGGTAAGGTCCTGGGGAGTGTTGCTGAACAAAGAGACCTTGGAATGCAGGTTCATAGCTCCTTGAAAGTGTAGTCACAGGTAGATAGGATAGTGAAGGCGGCGTTTGGTATGCTTTCCTTTATTGGTCAGAGTATTGAGTACAGGAGTTGGGAAGTCACGTTGCGGCTGTACATGACATTGTTTAGGCCACTGTTGGAATATTGCATGCAATTCTGGTCTCCTTCCTATCGGAAAGATGTTGTGAAACTTGAAAGGGTTCAGAAAAGATTTACAAGGATGTTGCCAGGGTTGGAGGATCTGAGCTATAGGGAGAGGCTGAACAGGCTGGGGCTGTTTTCCCTGGAGCATCGGAGGTTCAGGGGTGACCTTATAGAGGTTTACAAAATTATGAGGGGCATGGATAGGGTAAATAGACAAAGTCTTTTCCCCAGGGTCAGGAGTCCAGAACTAGAGGGCATGTGTTTAGGGTGAGAGGGGAAAGATATAAAAGAGACCTACAGGGCAACCTTTTCACACAGAGGGTGGTGCGCATGTGGAATGAGCTGCCAGAGGAAGTGGTGGAGGCTGGTACAATTGCAACATTTAAGAGGCATTTGGATGGGTATATGAATAGAAAGGGTTTGGAGGGATATGGGCTGGGTGCTGGCTGGTGGGACTAGATTGGGTTGGGATATCTGGTCAGCATGGACGGGTTGGACCGAAAGGTCTGTTTCCATGCTGTACATCTCTATGATTCTATAACTGTACTCAGTTTAAACAAAGGCAATTACAAAGTAATGAAGGCAGAGCTGGCTGGAGTGGACTGGAAAAGGAGTTTTAGCAGCAAAGACAGTTGGGGAACAATGACGGATATATAAGAAAATAGTTCATGCTTCACAGTGAAGATACACCCCAGTGAGTGAGAAGGAGTCTCAGAAGAGATAAGCCAATCTTGGTTAACCAAGGAAGTGAAAGGATCGCATCAAATTGAAAGGAAAAAAAAACGTACAATTTGGTGAAAATTAGTGGTAAGCCAGAGCACTGTGAGTTTTAAAAACTGACATGACAAAAAAAAAATGGAGAAGATAAACTTTTACGGTAAACTTGCTATAACATCAAGAGCTCCTTTAAAGAAGTAAAAGGGAAGAGAGAAGCCAAAGTGAACATAGGCTTCTGAGGAATGAGACTGGGGAAATAATAATGGGGAATGAGGAAATGGCAGAGGACATGAATAAATCAGTTTTCACAGTAGAGGACAGTAATAGCATTTCCAAAACACTAAAATAATCAAGGAGCAAAAGGAGGAGAGAAAATAAATACAATGACTATCACTGGAGAAAATGTGCTCGGGAAACTAATGGGGCTTAAGACCAAGGCCTGAGCATTCACCAGTCTGTCCTGTCCACTGAAGATGGGGGTGGAAGAGAATTGCGGCAGGGGAAAAATATCCAATGGCCTTTCAGTTAAATAATTTAAAAAATCAAATGGATAATTGAAGTGACTCATCAGATTAAAAAAAAGATAAAACTAATATTTATGAGAAATGGTTCTGTAGATTCGCAGCAATGGTTCAAACATGTCTTCTCAATTCTCGCCTTCCCTATCACCCATCCTCCCCAAGTCTATTGCAGCAAAGTCATGAACTATGTCATATCCCACTCTCATGGCCTCATGGTGAAACCTGATGAGATTGATCACACAGACGTTAGGGTAGGGAGAGAGGGTGGAGATCATCCGAGTGCAAATGATAGCAATCAAATACTCCTTTGGGAACATGATTCTGAATAGACATGATTGTATCCCATCACACTCCAGGCAATCTTGCATAAATTCATCAGATGAAAAGATGTTTTTCCTCCTCCCATCACCACATAGTTATCTCACTTTCTATATTAAAGTCACACAGTCAGTGTGTGCTTTATTGCTATCCAGTATGATTCTCAATAAGTCCAAGTAAGAATAGTGTTTTATTGGGTTACTCACGAATGAGTCAAAAGGAGACACTACCTAGCAATCAGCCAAAACTAAGGTGTTTTCAGGAGTTATTTACAACTCTCAAACATCTTTCCGCTCCTTCCGTTCTCAGGTATTTATCTAGCTTCCTCTTAAATTCATCTATACGATTCACCTCAACCAATTCCTATACACGGATTCCTGAAAACAGCTTCCATATCCTGCATACCTTTGCAGCTTTCTGAGACTGTTGAGATCAGAGAGTTGGACTATTTCACAATATGGGGTACACTGGTAGAGATTCACGTGCCTGAAGTTGTTTCTCAAACCTCTACAAAGACCCCTGGTTCAGAAGATCACTTATTGCATAGATCAAGCCAAAGGCAGCTGTGCAATTTATTCCCTACTCAAATGGTTAAGACATGGGTGTCCAAAATAAGGAGCTTTCACTATCTGCGCACTTCTTGACTTTTGTTCCCTACAACACGTCCAAAGTTTTAGGTCTTGTAAATAAGACATAACCACAGAAAATATGCATTTCTAAACTGAACAACTGATGAATATGTAAAGAAAAATCCCATGTCCGGATTTATCATAGGGCTGTGTTAATTAACGATGGGATCAATGTTTTCTTGCTCCTCTTATTTTGGGATCAATGCTCCAATCTCCATTTCAATGGAAATTCACCCCAATTCTTCTCCAGATAAAAATTTATTTGAGGCTTTATGACATTTTGGCAAATGGGAGGGAAGAATTAGTGGAACAGTGGGATAGGTGAGGAGGCAAGAGAAGCAAGAGTCCCACTTCAACACTTCCATGTTATCAAACTATAAAACCAAGCCAATAAATAACCATCAGCTCTTGCCTAGAATGAACAGCCTGTTGCAGGAACACAGGAAGAAATGTAAAGAGGATTTTTTTTAATAAAAGGAGTGTGTTTTTGATGTATGTCTCAGTTTAATCACCATCTTAACACAGAGCTGCACTAACTTTAGAATCCGTTACCATTTCTGCGAAGATGCAGCCAAGACTCCAGATATCAACTGCAGTGGAGTAATATTTACATCCCAAGAGGATCTCAGGGGCTCGATACCACAATGTGACAACCTGCAAAAAAGAAAAAAAAATTTCAAACTCATACCCACCTTACTTCCTCTAACAGACCTTTGGACGTTTTAGTCCAAACAGTGATATTTATCAATAATAATACAGTCCCTGACAATGGAGAAATTGCAAAGAATTCCACATCGAGGCAATCAACATTCTTTAATAAAAATTCACTTTGTTGTATTTAAATTTGACAAATAATTTTCCCTTGGTCTCTATTTCTCCTACTTACCCGAGCTCTAACCCTCGGAATAAAAGCCATTAATGCTGGAAATACTCAGCAGGTCATGCAGCATCCATGGAAAGCACAATCCAAAGAACAGTGGTCCTATCTTCTCAACTCCTGCACCATATTAAAAAAAGGCCCATTTTATTTTATTTTGGTTGCCACTCAAAATAAACAAAAATAATTTCAGAACGAGTTCAAAGGCCATCAGCAAATGGATCAAGGACAGAAAAATGCAGTTATGAAACTCTATGCCACTGAATGGCAAAATGAGTTTCACTGACAAGCTGCAACCCCAGTCGCAGTTACTATCAAACGCAAGAAGCTCCAGCCTCTAGTTGCCCATTAAAACCTGTCACCCATTGCTATCTCCTCAGCTTCTGGGAATGATTACATTACTTGCAGCTGTTATGAAGGTATAGGTGTATGCTCTACCTTTAAGAGAGAGAGGGGAAGCTGGTAAGGACTGAAAGCACAGAGTGTGCTGAACAGTTTAAAAATGTAACATTTGGTTGACACAAATAGCTGGTGCTGTCATGCCATGGTAGAAAAACAGATTCAAATTTGGCCAGTTTAAATTATGTGCCAAATACCAAAATCCAATCGAATTTGAATTTAATGTTTTGATGACATCAAACCAATGAAATGATCCGATGTTTTAGGGTATAAAACTGGACATTTTGAACAGCTGGGCAAGAACTGCCAAGAACACCAACAAGTATAGACTGCTAGCCAACTAGCTCTCTGAAAGGTACCTGTCCATTAGAAATTTGTGCAGCAGAACCCCAAAGCCGACCTAGAGAAATCTACAGAGAAAGACTGACATCTGATGATGACAACTGGGTCCAAAGTTGATTTGCCGTAACCTTAAGAGGGAATGTATCAGACCAGTATTGTAGAGTGGGATGTAAAAGATATGTTTAAGAGAAAGGAGTTGTAAGTAGTTGTGGTTTTAATGTTCTCTGTTGGACCTAAAAAGTAAAAATTAACAATTTTATTCTAAATACCGAAATCTGGGATAGTTCTTTGCCTCTCGAGATGAGCTTCTCTTTGTCGGATTTAAATTAGCAGAGGGGTTTACCCAGTGTCGTAACACAGCAAAATTAACAATTCCCATCCCGTGATACCTTGGCACATGTTGCTGTCCATTTGAATCACTGTATTCAGTTAAGGGGACGACATACCTCATGGGTGTATGTGCGAACAGGCACTCCGAAAGCTCTTGCAAGTCCAAAGTCAGCTAGTTTAATTGCACCCTCTGCATTGATCAGGAGGTTCTGCGGTTTCAGGTCACGATGAAGTACCCGATGAGAATGGCAGAATGCAAGTCCTTGCAGTAGCTGGAATAGATAGCTCTGAACAAGAGAAACACATAATTATTAACCAATACACAATAATCAATTGCACAGATCACAGTAACCACTGGATCGGAGTCAATAATATATAGAACTGGAATAGCTCAAAACCCCGTAGCTAGTATGCAAACTTCATCGGAGACTCCGGGGCTCCCATTAATATAGCTAATTCAGGTGATAAGTAAGGTCTTTAGACCAGGGCTTCCCTAAGTGGGGTCACCAGCTCACAGTCTGTGCCAGGAACTCTGACCAAGTGAACAGTTATCAGGCAGCTTTAAATCCTTGCATTTTTTTTCAAACATGGACTAATAACTTAACCTAGAGGGTTGGGTCCTAGCAGTAAAAATGGCAAGTCTCACAAGCTTTAAAAAAAAAACAAAACTTCTGCTCACACCACTCTATTCCACACCCTTTGCTCTTAAAGGTCACCCCACACTCCCAGCTTAGAGTGTATAATGGCTGCAGGGTCTGAGCTCAAAATTAAAAGCAAATTAAGAAAGCCTTGCAGTTCAAAAAAAAAATTAAACAATAAGATTCATGGGTGTACATTCGCAGCTGTAAAAATAGCAGAATACTGGGATTCCACTCCCCCACCTCATTCCCTAGCTGTATATAGGTTTGAATATCATAAAGGACAATAAACAAGAAATCTCTCTCACAAAAGGTTGAAAAGAATCATGTTCACTTGCTTCAAGAGAAGACCTAGTTTTCAAGAACTGATAAAACTCATGTAGAATTGAGGCACATAATGCTAAAGACCAGAGTGCAGAGCTTTGGTGATCCAATGATGTCAACAGTAACAATGGACCAGTAGGTCATCCTTCGCCTGCCCAGCAGCAGATAATTCCTGCAGTTTTAAGCAGGGGCCATCTTAAAAAAGTGTGGGTGACACAGGGCTACATTGAAAACACTGGAAAGCATCAATATAAAAGGATCTAAGGAGATACAATGTGTAAAATGTTCACATAGAATCAGGACAAGGTCTTCAGCTCATCAAGAATGATTCCACCATTCAATTATACCCTCTGGTTCCAGACACCCCTACAAGAGAAAATGACACCCTGGACAAGGGGTCATTTCCAGAGTCACATGGGGATAGAGCAAAATCTCCACACTGTGAAAATGCACAAGCTGGCACTGTGAAAGTAGGCGGTGACTTCAGGTTACGAAAAATAAAATTGGTTTGAAAACCCCAGTTAAAGAAAGTGAGGGTTATCATTACCTAAGAAATTGACACACATTAAAAGATGAAATCTGTTGCTCTTCTATATGTAACAAATATTGCTTTCCCCACACATGCAGTCAAAGGATTTGCCAAGTTAAACATGCCACTGTCAAAAGGAGAGGTTAGCATGACATTACAAATTGTGCGCACAAGCTGTTTGGAGGTAGCTTTGGATGGTAAAGGACCACTTCCTGCAGAGGCGCAGCACCATACTCCCCTCCGAAACACCAAAAGGGACGACATGATGGCTCAGTAGAATGCCCAATGTGTGTTCTGACCCATCTTTCTTTCTCCAGTCAAACCTTCTGCCAAGGATGGTTCCTCCCCTTGGTCTAATCCAAGTATACAGAACTCAATAGGATCCTCAATTTACAAATCTGCAAATACCAAGCAATTTGTAATACAGGATGATTGTCCACCACACATGAACTGATAAAAGTACATAAAAATTGTGCTCTCCAGATTAGTAAATAATTTTGAAAACCAGATCCACTGTTTGTTTTTGCGTCATTTGGATGAGACATTCAGGTGGATGCAAAAGATCCTAGCATACCCGTTGAAATAAACTAGAGCTCTTTTTCCAACATTTCCTGCTCAAATAATACTGTCAAAAACAGATTCAAATGGTCATTTACCTCATTGCCGTTTGTGGATCCTTGCACTGTGCAAGTCGTTGCCATGTCTGCCTACACAACAAAGCTTCAAAAACGCAATAAACTGGTTGTGAAGGAACTTTGTAATTCCCCTAGAATAAGAAACGTGCAAGTGCAGCTTCCCATCAATTGCAGAATTAATCCAATGAATTTACCAAATATCATTTTGGGAACAGTTTTAATAGGGTGGAGAACACATTTATATGAAGTTTTCTAAATGCTATAAAAGTTAAGGAACGTCTACGCATTTGTGAATTGAACAGGTTTAATCAGCACCACAGATACAGCCACCACGTTGTCTGGAAAACTTATATATTAAGTCACTGC
This sequence comes from Chiloscyllium plagiosum, assembly GCF_004010195.1. Classification (NCBI taxonomy): domain Eukaryota; kingdom Metazoa; phylum Chordata; class Chondrichthyes; order Orectolobiformes; family Hemiscylliidae; genus Chiloscyllium; species Chiloscyllium plagiosum. The sequence continues at coordinate 7,057,047 of NC_057752.1, forward strand.
ACAGCAAAGCGCATACTAGGGCAGATACCAGCCACCTCAAGAAGATGACCTGCTTTGGATCCGTTCCATTTTTAATTTTGCCCTATGAAACCCACATGATTTTACCTTGACGAGTGGCAATGAGATCCCATTGACTGAGGAGATGTCCATGAATTTCTTCAGATCCTGGTGCAGGAACTCAAAGACCAGATACAGTTTATTCTCCGTGTGAATGACATCAAGTAACCTGAAGGAGTAGGGTGGGAGGGGAAAAGAGGAATACTAGTAATCCAACCACGGGTTCCAACTTCATTCCCAATTTCTTCTTGAAAGATCTCATTCTCACCAACTGTATGGTCACAAATACTGAAATTTGCAGGACTCACAATAGATTCAATTGACAAGCAGCAAATGCAAAACTAGTGGGATTTTTTCCTCTATTTACACTTGAGCACTTTAAACAAGTGCTATATAAATGCAAGCTGTTGTTATAATGATAGTCTATAACTCAGAGGAAGATGATTTACTACATTCTTTGTAGATCAGTCTCTTGTCACACTCTCCATTTTCAACCCAGACTGATGAGATTCAAAAGTTTCTGCATTAGCTACACAGGTCCTTTTACAAAATCTGCACCATTGCAAACTGGTGAGATTAGCAACTCTGTCTGAGTTATGACAGAGCACATGCAGATTTCAATTTGTTTTGCTGAGCATCTCAATTCAGTTCACAAAGCGTGACCCTGAGTTTCTGGTTCCTGGTCTTTTTCATTCTTTGCTTCACTCCCACTGTGCTTGACCCCTATACTACGTGACTGTAGCTCAACAGAAGCTGGAGGAACAATATCTCATTGGGCAGTTTACAACCTTCTGGACTCAACACTGTGTTCAACAATTTCAGATCCTAATTGCCATTCCCATTTTTTTTAAAGAAAAATAGGCAGCAGCTGCCTTTTCAACTCTTCCCTCCTATCCCTCCCACTGTACTTGCTTAAAGTCTGTTACTTCTTGTCCAAAATTTTCCATTGTTTCTCTTTATTCTTCCATGGGATGTTGCCTGTCTTTAAATACCTTTGAATGGAGTAGCTTGTTTGGCTATTTCAGACTTCAGTTAAGTCAACCACATTGTTGACACTGAGCTAATGCATAGGTCAGACTGGGTAAGGAGGGCAGATTTCCTTATCTAAAGGGCATTAGTGAACCAAATTGTTTTCTCATAAAAACCTATCAATTTATGATCATCATTATGGAGCCTAGCGTTTAATTCCTGATTAATTAAAAACTTACAGTTCCACCAGTTGTGAGATGGAATTTAAATCTATATGCTCAGAGCATTAAACTGGGCCACTGTATTAGTAGCCCAGTGACATTACCACAGCACCACATCTCCCAACAAGCACCCCACGTCCATCATTTACCACTTTTGATAGGAGGTCATAACCTGAAATAATCTGTCTTTCTGTCTCTCTCTCTCTCTCACCATCCCTCCTTTCTCGGTCACTGGATGATAGACAGGCTTTGGGGAAGTCAGGAGGTGAGTTACTTGCCATGGCATTCCTAACCTCTAAACTGTTCTTGTAGCCACTGTGTTTATGTGGCAAGTCCAGTTGAGTTTCTGGCCAATGGTAACCCCAAGGATGTTGATAGTGGGGGATTCAATGATGGTAACACCATTGAATGTCATAGGGCAGTGGTTAGATTGTCTTTTGTTGGAGATGGTCATTACCTGGCATTTGTGTAGCGCGAATATTACTTGCCACTTGTCAGCCCAAACCTGGATAATGTCCAAATCTTGTTGCATTTGGACATGGACTGCTTCAGTATCTGAGTCATGAATGGTACTGAACATTGCACAATCAGCAAGCACCCCCACTTCTGACCTTATGGTGGAGGGAATATTATTTAGGAAGCAGCTGAAAATGTTTGGGGCAAGCACTCTATCCTGAGGAATTCCAGCAGAGATGTCATGGAGCTGAGATGACTGACCTCCAACAACCACAGCCTTCTTCCTTTGTGCCAGGTATGACTCCAGCCAGAGAGTTTGCTCCCTGCTACTCAATGATTTCAAATTTGCAAGGGCTCCTTGATGCCACAGTCAAAAGTGACCTTCATGTCAAGGGCTCTAATCTCACGCATGGAATTCAGCTCTTTTGTCCACGTTTGATCCAAGGCAGTAATGAGGTCAGGAGCTGAGTGGCCCTGGTGGAACCCAAACTGGGCGTCACTGAGCAGGCGCTGCTTGATAGCACTGTTGATGACACCTTCCATCACTTTACTGATGACCAAGCATACACTGATAGGGCAGTAATTGGCCAGGTTGGATTTATCCTGCCATCTGTGTACAGGACATACCTAGGGAAAGCCCACACAGTCAGTGTTTAAACTGCACTGAAAGAGCTTGACAAGGGGAGCAGCATGTTCTGGAGCACAAGTCTTCAGAACTATTGGAATGTTTTCAGGGCTCATAGCCTTTGCACTGTCCAGTGCCAGCAACCATTTATTCATATCATGTGGAGTGAAAAGAATTGGCTGAAAACTGGTATCTGTGATGCTGGGGACCACTGGAGGAAGCAGAGATGGATCATCCACTTGCCACTTCTGGCTGAAGATTGTTATGAATGCTTCAGCCTTATCTTTTACACTGATTTGTTGGATCTTGCATCATTGAGGATTGGGATATTTGTGGTTGTTTAATAGTCCACTACCATTCATGACTGGATCTGGCAGAACTTCAGAGCTTAGATTTGATCCATTAGTTGTGGGATTGCTGATTTCTTCATATCACTTGCTGTTTGACATGCAAGTAGTCCTGTTTTGTAAGATTCACCAGATTGACACCTCATTTTTAGGTATGCCTGTAGCTTCTGCTGCTCCTGCCATGCCCTCCTGCACTCTCCATTGAACCAGCATTGATCCCCGGCTCGATGGTAATGGTTGAGTGTGAGATACACCAGGCTAGGAGGTTACAGATTGTGCTGGAGTACAATTCTGTCGCTGTTGATAGCCCACAGTGCCTCATGGATGCCCAGTCTTGAATTGCTAGATCTGTTTGAAGTCCGGCTCATTTAGCACAGTGATAGTGCCACACAGTATGATGGAGAGTATTCTCAACGTGAGTGGGATTCCATTCACACAATGACTGTGTGGTGGTCACTCTGACATGATGCGGTCATAGACAGATGCATCTGGAGCTGAGGGCAGATTGGTAAGGATGAGGTCAGGTTTATTTTTCCCTCTTGTTGGTTCCCTCACTACCTGCCACAGACCCAGTCTAGCAGCTATGTCCTTTATGACCTGACTAGCTCAATCAGTAGTATTGCTGCCAAGCCACTCGGTGCTGGATATTGAAATCCCTCACCCAGAGTACATTCTGTGCCCTTGCCATCCTCAGTGCTTCCTCCAAGTATTGTTCAACATGGTGGGGCATTGATTCATCAGCCAAGGGAGGACAATACATGGTAGATCAGTAGGAGTTTTCCTTGCCCATGCTTAACCTGAAGCCATGAGACTTCATGGATTGAGGTTGAACATTGTATACAGTTGCCCTCTGAGTCAATGTGCCACTACTGCTTGGTCTGTCCCGTTGGTGAGAAAATCAGGGATGGTGATGATGGTGTCAAGGATATAGTCATCCTCATAAAATCATACCTTACAGACAATGTCAGGCTGTTGCTTAATTACCCTGGGAGACAGCTCTCCCAATTTTGGCACGAGCCCCATATCAGTAAGGACGACTTTGCAAGGGCTGTTTGTGCCATTGTCTTTTCTGATGCCTAGGCCAATGTCAGTTGGTCCATCTGTTTCACTTCTTTGTTGAAACGTCATAGTGATTGATACAACAGAGTCACTTCCTGGGCCATTTCAGAGGACTTTGAGAGTCAACTACATCTGTGGATCTGACCAGGTAGTCCAGACCAGGTAAGGATGGCAGTTTGCTTCCCTAAAGGACATTAGTGAACCAGATGAGTTTTTCTGACAATCGACAATAGATCCATGGTCATCAGTGGATTTTCAATTCCAGTTTTTAAAATTTAAATACCACCATCTGCCACGGCTGGATTCGAGCCTGGGTCCCAAAGTTTCTGGATTAATAGTCTAGTGATAATACCACTAGGCCATTGCCTCCTTGTTAGAGGATAAAGTTTGATGTTCACCTAAATTTTTCCATTAGGGAAGTGACAGTGTAGGAATTTATTGCTTTTAAAACTAGGCTGCTAAATGTTCTGGCAGGCTGCACATGCTCACAATGTGTCCCCAATTAACAGCACAGGTACAGTGTATCCACCTATTTGGAAGCACATTCCAGTCCTGCTTCAGAACAACTGTACAGGATGCAACCAGACTCAAGTTTCAAGTCACAGTTCTTTTAAGAACAGGTGAGAGATAGATGTACAATGGTTTACTAAAGCTACACTCCATCAATCACAAAAAGCAAAGACATGAACAGGTCCAAAAAAAACAGAATGTACAGACAGCTTTGACCTTATTATTCTGCTTCCCTGTTTAAACAGGAATTTCACCTCCCTGCTTGACCACTCCTTCTGCCACATGTTACCTGCCTGCCTACTGCAGTTCTTCAGATCACCAGTTATTGATGGACTGGTGTAGCATGCAGGGCAGCATGAAAATGGGGGTCTGTTTCCAGGCATGAGGATGGTGTGGTTCAGACCTCCACTATTGCTTCAACTAAAATTGCACAAAACTAGAACCTCCTAATCACCCCAAACTTAATGGCACATATTTAGGAGTAATAATCTTTCTTTTTAAAAGGACTTCTTTGCATCGTCAAGTAAGGCGATAAAAGTTTCAAACACCAGATTGCTTGCTGGTGCATTTGGCCAGTTCCTCCAGGTCTGGCTTTTCCATTTTGTTATTGCTCCGTTTCTTCTCTCGTAAATGTGGTGACTTTGTAAGTTTAGGAATTTGCTGCTGTTACATTTTTCTATTGACATAAATATATGTGAACTTCTAGTTAAAATGCCATAGAATCTACATCCACTCAGAAACCATTAGTGCTGACCATAGAAATGGATCTCAAGGCAGCACAGAATCCCAGACAGCCGACAACAGGACAAGCTTACTTTGCTCAAGTATTTACCTCAATGCAATCTTTGCGCAAATTTCAGCTCACTGCTGCCAGCATGATCTTAATGAGTGCATATATTCAGCTCATTTAGCGCTAGTGTGATTTTTGCGCAAATATTCAGCTCTTTACTGCTCTTAGTATGATCTTATCGCACACATTTCCCCCACTGCTGTACAATCTTACTTTTGCAAAATGGCTGCCTCATTCCCCCATGTCATGAAGAGCTTACTATGTGTAAAGTGCTTTTAGATGTTTGAGGGAATTCATTACATGCTATAAAAATGTAAAGACCCGCTTTACAGGCAATGTTTCATTTAACCACACAACACAAAAAAAAAGTCCTTACTCGACAATGTTGGGATGGCTGAGTTCCTTCAGAAGGGAGATTTCTCGTATGGCCGTACTTGGCACCCCCTCAGTTTCCCTGAAAGACAGCATGCAAAAGCAGTTTGTAAGACAATGATTTACTACATAGCATAACCAAAAAGAGAGACAAAAAACTGTAAGCTTTTTCATATGCCAAATAAATGGATCCTGACAGCTATCAACAAGACAATATTGACCTTTCTGTCAAAGTCTCAATATTCTCAGATTACTTTACATGAAAGAAGTGGAATTACAACACCTGCTAACTCTGCACCACCTTTTTAAAGCAGCTTACAATGAAACTATATCAAAGGCTGGGTGCCCATGCCTGTGTGGGTCTGTGCACGGGACCATGTGTTGGACTCTGTCGTGGCTGTGTCGGACGGTGTGTTGCGCATGTGTTGGATTGTTTACTGTACCTGTGTGGGACTGTGCATCAGATTGAGAGTCACACTGGGACTGTGCAGCACACGTGTTGCTACGCACCTATTTTTTGTGGTGTTAAATGAGGGAGGAATTTTGAGCAAGACACTGGGAGAAATCCTCTCTCTTCTACACACATTGTTATGGGCAAGTACACCAGGATACAGTTTCAATTCTCATCTACAAGACAATGTTGTGTCAGGATATGTGGCAGCGAATATGTGAAATGGACTTCTACACAGAGAGGGTATCTGAAGCAAATAATCCTGAAACCTTTAAGTTAGTTCATTGTGACCTAAAGGAGGTTTGTCTGAATGGATATTCTGGGTAGTATAATGACATTGTTGACAGTACTCAGGGATGTTGGCAGCAGTGATCCAATCAATCATTTTACCACCTCCTAGTCCAGGGGACGGTGGGAGCAGTTGTTACAACATGGGGTAATATATGAGAAGTTTGTTCATAAGTCTGATAACTGGGGAAGAAGCTGCTTTTAAAATCTGTTGGTACATGTTTTCAAACTTTTCAGTTGAGTTTCTGGTCAACGTTGACCTCAAGGACGTTGATAGTGAAGGACTCACTGATGGTAACACCATTGAATATCAAGATCAACAGTTAGATTGTCTCTTGTTGGAGATGGTCATTGCTTGGCATTTGTGTGGCGCAAATGTTACTTGCCACTTGTCAGCCCAAGTCTGGAATATTGTACAGATCTTGTTGCATTTTTGAACATGGACTGCTTCAGTATCTGAGAAGTCATGAATGATACTGAACATTGTGCAATCAATCATCGGTGAACAACCCCACTTTGGACCTTATAATGGAGGGAAGGTCATTGATGAAGCAGCTGGAAATGGTTGGGCCTAGAACACTACCCTGAAGAACTCCCACAGATATGTCCTGGAGCTGAGATGACTGACCTCCAACATCCACAACCATCTTCCTCTGTGATAGGTATGACTTCAACTTGGGGAGATTTTCATCCCCAACCGAGCAACTGCCACAGACTCTAGTTTTTTTAAAGATATTTTTATTGAAAAAAAATTTCTTTTACAAAATTATAAAATACAAAAACGTGGAAACAGTGTAACAACAACAACAATAAACAACAAACCAACTACTATACTAAAAGAACTCACAACTACACTCATTACACATCAATAAATAAATAAGTAAATAACGCTGCTCAGCGTAACAAGACCATAGCTCTCAACCTTCGAGGGCATCAATTATTACGTTTGCTCTAAATTCTTCCTTTCAGGACATTAGGCTTACTAAACCAAACCACTGTGGCTAGACAAAAGCACTAATTAAAATGGCAGACAGATTTGCTTCCAAATAATTCAAAAAGGGCTGCCATGTCTTGTAAAAATTGTCCGTTTTCTGGTGCACCATATTTGTAAGAAAGTCCAAAGGAATGTGTTCCATAATTAACTTATGCCACCCCGACAGACCCGGGGGGTTCTCAGATACCCAGCACATCAGAATGTTCTTCCTCACACAAAAAGTGAGGATGCTAAAAAGCCTTCTCCCATGTATAGGTAAGGGAGATAAATTCAGCAAACTCAGGAGAAGAGAAACAGGGTCCACCTTGACTTCGGTCCCCAAGACCCTCTCTATTATTCCTGCTACAGCACTCCAGTATACACGGAGCCTGTGGCAAGATCACAAACGATGGGTGTGAGGGTACCTATATTTATTTTACATTTGGGGCACATTGAAGGTGCTCCCTGCTTAAATTTTGCAAGACCATCTGGGGCCAGATGAGCCCAATGAAGAATCTTTAACTGCATAGCAGGGGTCCTGCTACATATCAAACTCTACCTCACATTCTTACAAATGTCCTCCCATGTTTCGGGAGTGATCTCCACCCCTACCTCTCTCTCCCAGACCTTCCATAATCGCTCAATGTCACCCGAGGAACCTCCCCCCAACAAATGATAGACAGTACTCACTGAAAGAGTGATCCTAGCCTGAAGCACCTTCTTTTCCGTATCAGATCTATAACACTCAGTCAAAAGCATGGTCTCCTATCGGACAAAATCTCTGATCTGAAAAATACGGAAGAGGACCTGACTCGATAATCCTTACTTACGAGTTATTTGATCAAATGATGTTAATGTTTCATCTTCAAACAGGTCACCCAAACAAGAGACTCCCCTATCTGCCCAGGACGTAAACCCGGGATCCACTGTTCCTGGTTGGAAATGTGGCATACCGATTATGGGAGTATGGAAAGATGTTTTAGACATATTACCCTCCATCTGTCTCATTGCCCTCCATGCTTTGACAGTGTTAATAACTATTGGATTGCGGCAGTGTTCTGCAACTATCCTCACTTTGTCCATAAACAACAGGTTAATAAGAGGAGGCCTCTTATTAACACTCTGCCTGGGAGGCCTCAATGTCCAACCACATCGACGCAGAGTCCTCACAGGCCCAATCACTCTCAAAAAATAGAAGGGAGCTCAACTGATATCTTCTGACATCCAGGAGATCCACTCCTCCCAACTCCTGGAGTATTTGCAATTTTGTAAGCTTGATAAGGGGCCACTTATGATACCAAATAAAAGAACTAAACCAATCATTTAATTTCCGAAACGTTTGTCTCAGAAAAAGCAAGGGAAGCATCCACAGAGGGTATAATAAGCGAGAAAGAACATGCATTTCAATAAGAGCAATTCGACCTAGCCATGATATTAGAAGGGCCTCCCATCTTTGACGGTCTTGTTTAATCTTGTGAAACAAATAAATAAAATTAGCCTTGAATAACTGATCAAAACTGGGGGTAACAGAGAGACCCAAATAAAGAAAGCTTCCCTGTGCCCCCTTAAAGCTTCCCTGTGCCCACCTTCAACGTCCAGAATTCCCCTAAGACCCCTCCATAGGCATAGCGTCCAACTTTGAAAAATTGATCTTGTAACCTGAGAAAAAGTCAAACGAACTAATACACCGTATCAAACAGGGCACAGAAACTGCCGGGTTCGAAAGAAAAATGAGAACATCATCCACATATAATGCGATCTCAAGCACCTTCGACCCCACCTTTGGGGCAGCTATATTAGGGTCCCCACGAATGGCCTCCGCCAATGGCTCAATCACCAATGTGAAAAGCAAAGGTGAAAGGGGACAGCCTTGCCGACTGCCCCTACCAGTGTTAAAATTAGCAGACCTTATACCATTGGTGAGAACCGCTGCCAGAGAATCCTTACCAATCTAGTAAACACTTCACCCAGGCCAAACCGCTCCAGAGTATAAAAAAGATGTGGCCATTCCACCCAATCAAATGCTTTCTCCCCATCCAAGGAGACCACCAACCCTTGAACCAATCGCTGCTGGCACAGCAACCTCCTAACATTATTAGAAGATCTTTATAAAGCCCATCTGATCCTTCTTTACAATAGAGGGCAACCTTTCCAACCTCAATTCCAGAGTCTTTGATAAAATTTTAAAATCAGAGTTTAAAAGCGAGATGGGTCTGTAAGAACCAGAGTCCTCCCCTTTCTTGAGGATAAGGCAAATATTAGCCTCTCTCAAGGATGGCGGGAGGCAATCCCAACTATATGAATAGTTATAAATGTCGAGCATCGGCCCTAACAGTATGTTTACAAATTCTTTATAAAACTCACTGGGCCAGCCATCAGAGCCGGGTGCCTTTCCACTTTGAAGCTGCCTCACTGCCTCCTGGATCTCTTCAGCTGTTAACGGAGCACTAAGGAGAGACGCCTGCTCAGCAGTCATACCGGGAAGATCCAAATTCCTAAAAAAAAGACTCCATCTTATCCCATCTGTCCTCACAGCATTCAGACTGGTAAAGTTCAGAGTAAAACCTCTGAAATGCCTCATTGATATTTTTACCATCAAAAGAGTCCCATTCCCTTCCCTAATAGAAGCAATAGACTGGGAGGTATTCTTCTTCCTAAGCAGACATGCCAAATATTTACCCACCCTATCACCATGCTTAAACAGCCTCTGCTTTGTAAAGGAAAGTTCCTTCCTGGCTGTATGCGTAAGCATGAAGTTTAAGGTGAATCGAAGGGCTATGATCCGCTGCAGCTCAGTCAGTGATGATCTACTGTAATATGCCGTCTCAACTGCCTTCAATCATGCCTCAAGCAGACACTGCTGCACTCCCTTCCGTCACTTCTGGCTGGCAGAGTATGAGGTAATTATCCCTCTAGCATAGGCCTTAATAGTCTCCCAAACAACGGACGGATTACCAGCTGTACCAGAGTTGGTGGCTAAAAAAGCTTCACACTCCTAGAGAGATATTGTACAAACTTGCTGTCCTTGAGAATGAAGGGATCTAATCATCAGTACCGTGAGCCCATTGCATCACCCTTAAGCTTAACCATTAATTATACTGCTGCATGATCAGAGATGGCAATATTCCCAACTGAACATCCACTTGCCACTTCTGGCTGAAGATTATTGTGAATGCTTCAGTCTTAACTTTTGCAATGACGTGTTGGGTCTTCCAATGAGGATGGGGATATTTGTGGAGCCTCCTCCTCCACGAGAGTTGGATTTGGTGGGATTGCAGAGCTTAGATCTGATCCGTTGCTTGTGGGATCACTTAGCTCTGTCTATCACTTGCTTATGCTGTTTGATGGCTTCACCAGGTTGACACCTCATTTTCAGGAATGACTGCTGCTGCTCCTGGCATGCCCTCCTGCACTCTCCATTGAACCAGAGTTGATCCCTGGCTCGATGGTAATGGTTGAGTGGGAGATAAAGCAGGCCACGAGGTTACAGATTGCACTAGAGTACGATTCTACTGCTGTTAATGGCTCACAGCACCTCATGGATGCCCAGTCTTGAGATGCTAGATCTGTTTGAAGTCTGTCCCATTTAGCACAGTGATAGTGCCACACAACACAATTGAAGTTATTGTCAATGTGGTGAGACTTCACCTCCACAAAGACAGTGTGGTGGTCACTCTTACCAACACTGTCATGGACAGGTGTGTCTGCAGCCAGCAGATTGCTAAGGATGAGTCAAGTATGTTTTTCATTCTTATTGGTTTGGTCATCACCTTCCGTAGACCCAGTCTAGCAGCTATGTCCTTTAGGACCCAACCAGCTTGGTCAGTAGTACTGCTGCTATTGAGCCACTTTTGGTAGAGTCTCCCATCCAGTATTTTGTGCCTGTCCCACTCTCAGTACTTCCTCTGTGTGGACTTCATAGGGTCTGGATTCAATGTTGAGGACTTACAGGGTGGCAACCCCACATCGAACAACAATGAGACCGAAGACCATTTCCATTTCCGAAAATACTTGCCAAATGTTTGCTTGGAGATGTGGCTCTAGGATTGGGCCCATCAGCCACAAAGGAACTCATTACCAATGACACAGAATTCCTAGGTGAACAATCATACTCATTAGCAAGTGATTGCTCATGATGACGTATGAACAAAACATGGAAAACAGGAGCAAGATTGGTCATTTGGCCCATTGAGCTCTGTCCATCATTCAATGTGACCATGACTGATTCTGTATCTCAATGCCATACTCCTGCTCTTGCCCTATGCCCTTGTCACCTTCAGTGCCTAAAAAATCTACTTCTTTGTTAAACATATTCAGTGATTCAGCTTCCATCATCAAAACATGGACTGTATACTGTAAATATTAAAAACTATTACAATTGTATCGTGCCAGTGGATTTTTGCCTACTTTGTTGGTGTTGGAATTCAGGCTATCTGTCTTCTGTTGCTATCTCAAGACCCCTTCAGGTTAATCATAGTGCCCCTCATTACTACCTGAGCGAAGATTAAGCTCAGTCAGTAGAGAATCAAACCTGAAGATTTTCCTCAATGGCGTGCAGTACACAGCTGTACTACTGTACAAGTCATGATAGGAATCAGAAAAATGAATCAAAAACTTTAGTCAAATCAGTGTGCAGCGGACATTAAGGAGTACCTAAAGTCTTGGCATCATGGGGAAAGCAGATTGGATGACTGCCTCGATCATCAATAACTCTTAATTCTCCACTCCCTCTGTTGTTACAAGATCAGTCGTACACATTACAAGGCCTGTCGCCACCATTAACACAATCTGTATTTCAGGAAGTTACAGAATTCGGGCAGTAAACGCGTGCAGAATCTAATGTTTATTTTTTTAAAAAACTATAACTCCTCCCGTGGATAAAAAGTTTACGCAAAACTATAGCAGTCTTAACCAGCGCCAACAAAACATAAAAGTGGTTGCATCCTGCTAGATCTTTTGTGCCTGCGCCAAGACCCGTATATGCCGGTTTAATAATCTCGCTATCGGTCGCTCACAAACTTTCAAAAGAACCCCGCCACTCACGTGTCTAGTCGAATTTTCTTCAGGGCCACCACTTCACCAGTGTCTTTATTTTTGGCTTTATATACCACACCATACGTCCCTTCTCCGATCTTCTCGACTTTCTGGAAACTGTCCATCCTCTCTCTCTCTATCTTCCCCCACCTCCTCCTCCTCCTCCTCCTGCCAGCCTTTGCTCTTCAGTTCGTCCCTCGCGAGACGATCAACGGCTCTGGTCTAAAGGGAAACGATGGTGACTTTCCAGCCGAGATTGCGGAACAGACAGAAACCGTAACAAAGTAACATTCAGCACCGCGCCATGACACTGCTTTTCCCGCGCTCCTTCAGTCCCACCCACATCCTATACCATTGGTCCAGGAAGTTCAAGCTGCGAGTATCATCATCTTCTGGATTGGTGGTGCTGGAAGAGCACAGCAGTTCAGGCAGCATCCAAGGAGCTTCGAAATCGACGTTTCGGGCAAAAGCCCTTCATCAGGAATAAAGGCAGAGAGCCTGAAGCGTGGAGAGATAAGCTAGAGGAGGGTGGGGAGAAAGTAGCATAGAGTACAATGGG
>NC_057752.1:7069778-7072581 GCF_004010195.1 Chiloscyllium plagiosum
GGCGGTGAAGGAGGCCCAGGATCTCCATGTCCTCGGCAGAGTGGGAGTGGGAGGGGGAGTTGAAATGTTGGGCCACGGGGCGGTGTGGTTGATTGGTGCGGGTGTCCCGGAGATGTTCCCTAAAGCGCTCTGCTAGGAGGCGCCCAGTCTCCCCAATGTAGAGGAGACCGCATCGGGAGCAACGGATACAATAAATGATATTAGTGGATGTGATCATCAAACGAGTTGTCCCATGAAAGGAGCTTTCCAAGGATTAGAATATACTGATGGAGCGCATAACTTATTGAAAAGATAAATTATGGACATTCACTTTAAAGGCTTATTTTTGATGCCCGCCTTTATTTGTCCTAAAGCCACAAAATGTTGAGTGAGAGAGAATAAACTGAAACATTCTCAAATCACACAACACCAAGTTATAGTCCAACAGGTTCATCTAGAAGCACTAGCTTTTGGAGCGTTGCTCCTTCATAAACTAGTGCTTCCAAATAAACCTGTTGAACTATAACCTGGCGTTGTGTGATTTTTAACTTCGACCACCCCAGAACAAAACATGCACCTCCGAGTCATGAAACATTTTCGGTTGCCAAAAATCATTACCAGTGCACACTGGCTGCTATAAATGCTTTTTTGACCCATTATTAGTATTGATAGTGATTTAGGACTCTTTCAAGAACCACAGTTTTTAAAATGAAAACTGTAAAAAATTGTAGTTTTGCACAATGCCTGGAGAGAGTTTACCATGTGAATTTTTGGAACTTGGAGGTCCAAAGTGGAACTGTTTTATACTTCACTTACTGTTTCCAAAAGATCAAGTGATCCTCAGAAAAGCAGAGCTGTTCAAAAAGGTGGATTTGCTAACTTTTGCTAGACAAAGTTAAAAATCACACAACACCACGTTATAGTCCAACAGGTTTAATTGGAAGCACTAGCTTTCGGAACACTGCTCCTTCGTCAGGCGGTTGTGGAGGTTAAGATCATGCTCACAGAATTTATAGCCAAAGGAGTTCAGTGTCATGGAGATGTGATCCAGTAAACAATCTTAGATTAAAACTTTCATCTTTTATAATGGGGATATGCTGGTTTCTGTTCTTTGATATGTAAATCCCAGAACTTCTTTTAAATTACATTCTCAAGATAGCTCAGCTTTTTAAACAATAGGTGTGAAGTCTGTCTGTGTCCCACTGCAATGTCAGACTGACAAACCCTCTGTGTAGTTTTACATGGACTCATGCAGTTTTTGAGCAAAATAAAATGTAATTCTGCAGAAACAGATTCACCCCATAAGCTTATATGTGTGTGTATGTAGGAGCGACAGATTGAGTGGGCATGTGTGTGCTTGTGGGTGTGAGTACACGTGATAGAGTGTGTGTAAGCTTGGTTAAATTTGTGTGAGAGTGTGATGGGATATGTGTGAGAGGGTGCGTGTGTTAGTGTGAGTATGGGGGATGAATGTGTGTGCATGAGAGAGAGCTTGTGTGTGAGGGAGGGTTTGCATAGGTGTGTCAGCATGTAGGAGTGTGTGGGTGTGTGTGCGTGTGTGTGTATTGTGTAGTGGGGTCACCTGTAGTGTGACATGAACCCAAGGTCCCTGTTGAGGCCATCCCCATGGGTACCGAACTTTGCTATTGGCTTCTGTTCGGCCACTCTGTTGTTGCTTGTCCCGAAGTCCGCCTTGGAGGATGGTCACCCGAAGGTCCAAGGCTGAATGTCCCGCACCTCTGAAGTGTTCCCCAAATGGGAGGGAACACTCCTGTCTGGTGATTGTTGTGTGGTATCCATTCAACCGTTGTTATAGCGCCTGCTTGGTCTCACCAATGTACCATGCCTCAGGGCATCCTTGCCTGCAGCATATGAGACAGATCACATTGGATAAGTTACATGAGGACTCGCCACACCATGTACTCAGTGAGTATTCATGTGAGTAAAATACAACACTCAAAGGCCCTGAAAACTGAATTACTAACTCAATAGAATAACTGAGCTTAATTGATCAGCTACCGTAACTGAAGATCTTCCATCACCCTGTGGCCAACAGCAGAGTAATCCTGATGAAGGGTCTTGACCCAAAATGACGACTTCTCCACCTCCTGATGCTGCTTAGCTTGCTATGTTCTTCCAACTTTCTGTTTGTCTACTTTGGATTCCAGTATCTGCACTATTTTTCTCCCAAGCAAAGTAATCTCATTGGTAGAATTCAAAAGACCTGTGAGAAAGTGCCCTCATTCCCCTTAGTGATTGGACTCTTTCATACCTAAAATGTTCATTTTTGCCTATTTTTCCCACACTGAGGGAAAAACACTGAGTACAGTGCAGGAGAGAGAGAGAGAGAACCTGCACAGTTACCGCCTTTGCTGTTTGAATTTGTGTATCGCTTGACATCGGTGTGCATCTGGGAAAATTAACAAACAGTGAAATTCACAACTAATCTTGGAGGAACTGTTGGGCGAAGTTCACAGCACAGAATCAGATAAGTTAATTGTTGTTTTAAGTCTGTCCAAGAGAAAGGCTGCAGTAGTGAGTACAGTGGATTCAATCTTGATTATATGTTTTTGGAGATAAGTCTCTTGATTAAACTTAAAATATAAGCCATAGCTATTAATTTAACCTGGGGCAGTTTGTAGAGGAATAAGACGGTGTTATTTTCTGGGTCTGGAGATTGTGAAGGAGCAAAAATGGCCGTTGCAGTGATATGTACTTCTTGTCAGATATGGGAGTTTAAAGAGAGTTTAAGGGTTACTCCGGATTATATCTGCCATAAATGCTGTTGAATGTGAATCTTATCAGATTGAGTGGATCGGTTGGA